>NW_006239138.1:958936-1038711 GCF_000226075.1 Solanum tuberosum | reverse complement strand
CGTTGGTCAAAGTAAAGTCTAAACCATTTTCCTCGTGGGATCGATCCCAACCTACAAGTTGGGTTCTTTACTTGATAACGATCGCTTATGCTTCTGAAAGGAGGTGTAATTTGAGCGTATCAGCTTCACACAATACTTCTTTGGATTTGTGGTCTTCATCTTGAAAGCAATATAATTATCAGAATTGTTCTTCCTGATATCATTGTTGCACTGCAACAGTACCACACTATCTAGATTCTACTTGTGTGATTACACTAAATTTATTGTTGTATCGTTTCTAAAGTTTTAGCAGTAAATATTCAAATTATTGATCGTGAGGTGCTCACTTGAATTTGGGGCATGTATTATGGAGGATAAGAAGTTGATTGACTATATCCCAGCACAATGAATCCAAAGAGATGATTCCTTATATTGTTAATTACTACTATGAAAATACATCAAGTTCAGATTTTCTTTTTGAGGATCAACATCATTTGACTTCAGTTATTGGACATGAACATCAAGGTTCTGCGCGTACTCATGTTGTTATATAGGGTATTCTTATTAAAAAAATTATGTTCGTAGTTGTGAATTCTTGTGAGTACGACTAGCTTAATGGACTTGTGAGAAAAGAAGACTTAAAAGACCTACTTTATGAGTTCTCTTGTGAGTTGTGATTATGTTTTTTGGTTCCTAAGCCAAGCATGGCAAGGCACTCTCCAAAGAGAAGATAGCCTTCTAACAATAGTTTGAATGACTTTGAAGTGTTTGGTTGTGCACATAATTTCTTATTTCTTATCAACAATAAAATATATTGTGTGATTTGGTTCTGTACGTAATTTTTTTTTTCTAAACAAATTTATTTTGTACGTTTTACAGGATTTGGAGATCCGTTTACAAGTCAAGCTGCAAGTTGGAATACTTTGTAAAAATTGACAAATTCCTTATCTTTTTTAGGGGTTTTTTGGCAACACATTATATTATATTATAGTTAGAAATGTTAGTTTTTTTGGTGAATGAGTTGTGTAATAGTCTTGTGAGTATATTTCTGTAAACAATATTGTTTGTGGGATGTCGATCAATACTTTTAATTAAAATTATCTAGATGCATTTAGTTATCTATATTATCTAAGAGAGCCTTGACAGGAACAAGTAAGTGTTATTTATGTGCCACATTTTCTGGCCATAAATCATCTTTAATATAAGAAAATAAATAAATAATTTTTGAATACAGCTTTAGGGACCAACAGTGTGTGAGTCCTTAAAACTATTTAAGGACTAGATTTTTTGGTCGTGATAACCTTTTAAGGACTAGAGAAGTTCGTCGTGAAATTTAAGGTGCCAATTGATTGTTATATTTAAGGACCAGAATTATGGTCTCTAAAAGAGTTTTAGGGACTAGAACATTATCTGGTTGCGAAATAGATTTAAGGACTAACACCTAAATCTCATCCCTATTGACCTTTAGCGACGGAACCTATAAGGACGGTTGACGACCAGATTTTACTCGTCGCTAGTGACCTTTAGAGACCAGAATTAGACCTTTTGGGACCATATTTCTCGTCCTTAGTGACCCTTTTTCTTGTAGTAGAAATTGAGGATTTAGAGATAATCTTCTAGGGTTGATAATATGTGTAGTAATTGCTTGAGAGTAAAAGCATGTAGACATGAATTGAATTGGATTAAAGTATATATGATGGATCATTATTAGTACTGCTTGAGATTTAACCTTTATGATGATATATGACTAGAATTGCTTAAGAATGAAAAATGTGATTAGAATGTCTTGTAATCTAGGCCTATGTGAGGATGGTAAGAAGTAAAGCTTTGAGATTAAGGCTTGTAGTGATGTGTGTTGATTCCTATGGCTTTGAGAGTAAAGTGAATGTATTGAATTACGAATGTTAAGGCTTTGAGAGTGAAGCTAATATGTATGTTGGTTTGTATATGGTATTCTTGTGGAAGGACTTTACCCACATGACTAATATCATGAATGTATGAGATTATGCATGTTCTTATGGAATCTATGTAAATGCCTTAAGTACACTTTGAGAGTGAAGTGTTAATGACTATAATGATGTGGTTGTGATGATTGAAACGACATTCTCATGAACACCTAATGAACATAATGTGAAATCTTTTCTCACATAATGAAGATTCTAGGTTGAAAGGCTTTCTCACCTAAAATGAATCTAAGATTAAAAGTGATCATGGATGGTGTTAGTTGCTCACGTATGATCTAATGAGTCTTGTTAATGAACTAAGACATGCTTAAGGTTTCATGTATGAACTACGTTAGCTTTAAGTAGTGATATGATAACCCTTCATGAATATCTGGACTTGGTAAGACAAAACCAAGCATGTTAACTTGAGATAGTAGAACTCATGGATAGCCTTGGATTGAGAAACCGTACCCTTCCAATGTAGCTTGAACTAGCATAATAGAATTCTTGCATGATAGCTTGACTTGATAAGGCCACATTATTTCATGATAGCTTGGATTGAGCAATAGTACCCTTCCTTGATTAGCTTGGATTTGCAAGATAGAGTGTTTTCCATTATAGCTTGGTCTAGCATAAGTAAGGTGCTTTTACTTGATAGCCTTGAATTGGTAATCGTAACCATTCATGAGTGATGATGTGTTGTGGACTAGTAGAGAGTTGCTCTTCCATGGCTAGTATGAATATGAGGGACAAGTCCCTAATCTAAGTTGCATGTAATATGATGAAACAAGATTAATTCAAGAGAGTGTTGTAAATATGTTTTGATATGGCCCACTTGTATGATGTATGCTTAGTTTGGATTGTAGCTTGGAAAGGCCTTCTTAGACATGTGTGACTAAAGGTGAATGTTCCCTTTTCTATGAGAAATGAGTTAAGAATGAGATCAAAGGTATGATGGATATGAATGAGGACCTAAAGTGACTTGCTTAGCATGGGTGGGATTATGGGGTTTTATCCATGCATTGCACAAGCTTGCCTTGAGGTGACTTATGAAGTGTTCCTCTTATGTTATGTTTAATTAGATGCATTGGTTATGCCTATGACTATGTTGTTGTTTCTTATGCTTATACCCTATGTCTTATGATGATGTCTCTTATACTTATGACTTATGTTATTGTCTCTTATGCTTATGGATTATGCCTTATGTTGACTAATGCTTATATTATGTCTATGTTGGAGATTATGCTTATGATTATGTTGTTATGCTCTTATGATTTTATGTTCGCGATCATATTTAGTACATTTTGTACTAACACATACTCTTTCCTACATTTTCATCAAATGTAGGGTCCGGCGATATTGAGTTTCATTCTGTGGCTAGGTTCCTAGTAGAGCAAGGAGTTGAAGCTTGGTGAGTCCTCATAGCATTCGAGGATATAACCACCATTTCATTTATGTTCTTTCATTTTATGTTTAGACTATTGTATAGGCTACGTCCCAAAGATGTTCATGTTTTAGATGGTTTGAGACAAGTGTAACAGACTTCCGCTTTGCTTTTATAAAAGACTTTGATTGTTACGAAAAATGTTTTAAATTTCCGCACTTTTCTATTATCTTATGTTATGATATGCTAAGGGGCATATATGAGACTTCTCGAAGTCTTGTACGCCTTGTTACGTCTAAGCGGTACCCCTGGGTCATGACACTGACTTTGTTCGCCGTTTGAACCCCCAAATTACAGGGAGTCATGTAACACTCGGCGAGGTAACATACCACTCGGCGCATCGCCGAGTGGTTCAGTGATCACGACTTACTCCATAGAAAGGAGCGCAAACTGAAAGGTTTAAAAGGACTAACGACTTAAAATTTCAAAATCCTTCAACTTCTCCCATTTTCAATCCCGTACTCTCACTTCCCATTTTAGATTTTACTTATTTCCTTGTTCTTACACGCTTTTGGTGTGAAATCGTTGCTCAGAATTGTGGAACTTTGTTGCCTAGCTATTCAAAATTAAAATTTGGCTTAAAGGTTGGTTTTCCGAACCCCTTACTTGAAATTTGTTGTTGTAATGAAATGCAATAGGTAAATTTGTTGTTGTTTTGTGGTGGGTAATTGTTATAATCGTGTTTAAATTTTGGTTTGTTGGTAATGAATTTAAATATGTGCCTAAGTGCTTTTAATTGATCGATTCTCGTGTTCTTGCTAGTAAAATTGAGTCTAAATTGCTGGGTTGCAGTATTTTCTGTTGGGTCTAGTTGGGTGATGTCTAAGTAACCCTGAATTGTTCTAAATGACGTAGTTTGCCCAATGGTTGAGCGTTTGTCGTCATTCTTAAGGGCAAAAGTCGTCAAATAGCAAAATTTGGCCAAATCAGGGGAAGTCTGAGTACCCCAAGGGCATGGGTAGTATGGGTCTGACCTCAATTGAATGGTGTTTTTGTTTAATTTTGAATTCAGGGGTTGTGGGCCTGATTTTGAGAAATAGGGTTGAAAACTAGCACGTTGGGCAATTTGGCGAGCTGTGTTGAGCTCGCCGAGTGGTTCATCGGTTCGCTAATGTCACCCATAGATCGTCTTTAATTTCCAATTTTGGTTGAGTTTGTTCTGTAACTTTCTGCGTGATGCCTGAGCTCGCCGAAAGGCCTTCTTGATCACCCTTTCTGCGCCCTAACCCTTAAAATACATTGTAACTTTCAGCGAGCTAGTTCTTGCTTGCCGATAGGTGTTGGCAATTGAACGAATGGCCCTGAGCATCGCCGACCTATCTTGTAGTTTTGAGAATTTTTGCGTTGGTACTTTTGGTAAGCCCGATCTCGCTCGCCAAAGAAATTTGGTGACTCACTGAACGGTTTGACGAGTAATTCTATAGCATATATCATGTGTGTTTTCTGAGAATTTTCCTAAGTGTTTCTCCATTGTTTTGCCGAAATGGCTAGACCTAAGGTGTAAGGAAGAGACATGCCGCCCCGCAAGCGGGCAAGATGACTAGTTATAAATGAGGATGCAACTGCATCAAGGGCAAGTGTATCCAAACTCCCTACAAAGGGAGGAAAAGGTAAAGGAAAGGGCAAGACTCCCATGGTGGAGTTACCAGAGGCCAGCTTCAACATCGATGGAGTCTACGAGACTCACCTTACTTCATTAGACAACGAGGGAGAGTCCCAGGATTCTCAAGCTTTCATCATCTAAGCCTGAGGATGACTAGTTTTTACAGGCCCGAAGGGCAGAGCTACTCTGCAAGGCGATGCATGATCCATCTAGGATCCAGATGCCTCAGACTCCTCCTACAGCTCCAGCACAAACCGTGGTCCTAGCACCACCAGTACAGGGTCCTCCTCCCTGGTCTCTCAACAGACTAAATACCAAGGGACTAGGACTATTATGGAAGACAAGATACTATCCACTGATGGTGTAGTGGACATATATATCCTGAGATATGATGAACCCTCAAATCCCACAAATTTGAAATTTTAACTAATCCCCGGGGGTCCTACATTCCTAATTAGATCCGAGAGTTCTACTCGGCCTACAGAAACTTGGTGCCACAAGGCAAGAGGAAGGCTAGTGCTTTCAAACCAGTTGATTCTGTGAATGTCTGGGGCAAGACATTAAAATGTGAAAGTGAGGACATAAATGCCATTTTGGGATGTACTTACAACTTCACGGTTGATTACAAAAGTATGATTCAGATAAAGACGTTGACTGACTTAAAAAGGTTTGCTGGCTCCTCTTCTTTCTGACAGTACCCCTAGGTAGATTGAGGTCAGAGTGCCAATAGAGAAGAAAGATTTCAATGTTGCGGCGAGGTATTGGTTCGGGTTTATTAGTAGTACGATCATGCCATCCCAGAATGATTCTATCCTCCACCACCCAAAGGCGACCTATCTTGGATCCATTATTGCTAGGAAGAGCCTCAATTTAGGTGCAATCATTGAGCAGGAGATGGACACGAGGGCCAAGCAGCTCCAGACATCTCTTCCCTTTCCAGTGTTAATAACTGAGCTGTGTAACTGGGCTCGTGTTCCTCGTAATGAGAAGATGGATGTGGAGATGACACCCACCTCCTCTACTGACATCCGGCATATTGAGGTCGAGTACCTGAAGGATGAGGCTGAGAGGAGGAGGGCAGCCCCAGTGGACACTTCCCTTGGAACTGATATTGATACATTACCTGCAGAGGTAGTTTTGCCTACTCCAGCCTCTAGGACTTCAGGTACCTCTAGCTCCACTCCTTCTGAGGCCTCGTGTACTTTTGCTGCTCCCCCACTCCCTAGAACTGCTTCTAGTACTAATGCCTCAAAACCTTCAATCACCCAGGCCATGCTGCTCAAGATGGGGCACTTAGCCTATTCTACTGATGTGCGTGCCTCCCGGCTATAGGCCGCGGTTCCCGGGATGATTGAGAGAGCTCTAACTACTGCATTGACACCTCTCAGAGCTTCTATTGATACCATCACAGTGAGGATAGAGGTGTGTGAAATAGGCCAGGGAGCTACTCATGAGGTGACAGCCTTAAAGGCCGCAATTGTGGAGTTGAGGAAAGACGTGGACCAGCTGAAGTCCACTGATATATCTGTGATATTTGGGAGGTGGAGATCTCAGATGATTCAAGTGTAGAGATTCTAGCTTGTTCAGAGGTGCCTCTTGCTACCACTAGAGTTCAGGTTAGAGGTTATGATGCGACTGTAGAGTCTGAGGATGAGACTAATGAGGACTAGCTCGGTGGTCAGGAGGAAACTGTTTTTGAGGACTTGACTGACTTGGAGGAGGCTATGGTAGATTCAGCTATTCAGGCCTCCTTGAGGGATACTTCCATGACAGGCTCCAGTGGGGCCAATGTTGATGAGACACCGGGCACTAATGCCAAACCTGAGAGTGTGACCCCGGGCACTGATACCTAGACAGATTAAGTGGCTAAGATGCACACTTCACACATGCGTAGCCTGGCAGGATGACTTTTCCCCTCCGTCTCCATTACCTTTTATACTCTGTTTCTATTTTAGTTGCATTTGAGGACAACTGCTTATTTTTGTTGGGTGGGGTGAGACATTTCCATACCTACCTCTTGCTATATTGATTTTGTTTTGTGAATATTGGGCTTATTTTGTGGATATATATATATATACATATATATTTATATATTGTTGTGATCTTGATCTTGCGGATGTTTTAGCTTGTGGCCCATTATTTTGAAGTATTTTGAATTGAAAATTGTTTTTAAACCTAATTTAAAATTTTGCCACCTCTTTTGTGTGTGATTGCGGATGTTCTTGTGTGAATTTGAGTGTCGATTGTGATTAATACTGATGACTCGAATAGTGCTCTTAGTTGAACAAAATGAAAGTGCGACTACGATGAGGCAAACGAAGTTATATAGGCAATATGTGAACTTTTACCATCTCGTTGTGACTAGCTGGTTGTCGAATGAGTCCCTTGTGGTGAACATTGCACGCTAGCTAGAAACTGTGGAGTCATGTTTGATATTGGTACCAATGCCTTGTGTGATAAGCTTACTTTGAGCATTATGTGTGATGACACCTAGAATTTTCCCGTTGGTCCTGTTGATTGAGTGATACAAGCACTTGAAATGATCTTAGGCAAGAATTTTGAAGAGTGAGCCAACTTGAAAAGATACCTCTTTTGTGCCCAACCTTGTGAGATGTGTGAACCTTACTTGGCAGCTTTTGAGCCTTACCCCTTTTCTATTGGAAGAAAATTGAGCAATTGTGATCTCTCTTTATCCATTCACCCATAACTTTCATTAAGTATGGTTTGTTTGAATAGCCAATTTAGGCCAAAAGCCTACGTTGCGGGTGTGGTGAAAAGAGAAGGAAAGTCAAGAAGTGTGAGAAATCCCCTTTTGTGTGATTGCTTTGATAAAGATGGAACCCCTCCATGTAAAAAAAATGAGAAAAGAGAAAAGGAAATGAAAAAAGAAGAAAGAAAAGAAAAAGACCGGAAAAGTGGTGAAATAAAGTAGTGAAAATTGCAAAAGAAATGGAGTATTCTGTGGTTCATATGAAGTTGAATAATAGGGTGGATTATGAGCATGTTTGAAATGTTAAAGAGAAGGAGGAAAATGATGTTCAGACCATACTTCATGAAGGTAGAAGTTACTAAGCCTGAATGACCATACCTTTACACTCAGTCGTTACAAGCCTTGAAAAGACCTTTGTGATCTTGGGTGAGCTGAAATGAATGTTGATTGGAAAATAAGGGCAAACCTATGGGTGAAGTCATGCATGTGTTTATCTTTGTGAGTGTGAGAGTCGTATATGATTCTGGAACTACAAATTGTTGAAGAATTGTGTGTGAATATGGAATCATTCTTGTTGTGAGAGCATTTGAGTGCCTTTATTGAGCTTGAACTTGCACTTGAAGGAAGTATTGTGAACTTGAGCATCTTTGATAATGGTGAGTCACAATTTAAATCTTTGAGTGCAAAATTGGGCATTGTATGTGTACTTTGATCTTTTTGTGTGCATTCATGTTGAGTCTTATGCAGCACTACTTGAGATATCCTTATTGAACTGCTGATCTTGAGTTTTACTTGAGGACAAGCAAAAATGTAAGTTTGGGGTGTTGATGAGTCCGAGATGTAGACTCATTTAGGGTTTTGTTTTGATAGTTTTAGTGTTCTTAAATGCCTAATTTATGCTATAATCTGATGTTAAGACCTTGATTTTCAGGTGTATGAGCTAAGGAGCAAAGGACAATAACAAGCAAAAATGAGAATTACAAGTTGAAGAAGTGAAGAAAGGCGAGCCTGGAAATCGCCAAGAACACTCGGTGACTCACGGATTGGCTCTTCAGACTGCCTAAAGTTCCAGTGTGCCAGCCCTGAGGGAAGAAACAAAGTCGCCGACAAGAATGGATAGTTGGCGAATCGCTGATCAATTTCGCGATGACAAAATGGATCACCCAAATTTACAAGACTAGAGGATGCTGAGAACCAATGCAAAACGACGATGGAACTGAGCAAAAGGCGAATTGTCGAACCACTCGGTGAGCCCGACTTACCTCGCCTAGTGGCTTTTCAGGCCAAATTTTGGGCAGCTATAAATTGAATTTTGACCTGGAAATTTATGATGGAGCTATCATTGAGAAAAGTTTCCTTTTGAGTTTTAGAGTTCCATTGTAGACTTTAAAGCTTTTTGGAGGCTTAAGCTTGAAGATTTGTAAGTGGGTCTTTGAATTTAACTTTTGAAAATCATTGGAAAGGCTTGGAGACTATTCCCTAACTGATAGATAATCTAGTTGGTAATTGTTTTTATCTTTTTATAATGTTTAGCTAAAACTCCAATTCTTAGGGTGTGATTATCTGATTATGGGTTAAATTAGCTTATGGGTATTGATTACTACTAATTTAAATGCCATATTGAAATGGGTTCAATCATTAGTTATGTTTTAATCTATGAATTGTAGTTGCAAATGCAGTTCTAACTTTGAGTTCTTAGCTTGCTTGAGAAAGAGGTTTTTGGACCAAAGCTTTTGAGTAATGGTTTGTAGGTATTGGGTTGATGTGGGTTCAGGTTGATAGAGTGTATCTTAAGCCAAATCCTACCCATCTAGGTCGAGAGAGAGGATGTATTAAAGTTGTGGGCTATTCTTATTTGTTACGTTTGTTGATGTTCGAGAGAAATCACTTGAATCGAAGTAGTTGTTAGATAAAAAGCTATTTCAATCATAATTAGTAGTTTTAATTACCCATATAGAGAAATTTGCCTATAATCGATCACATCCTGAGAATTCTTCAATATATTGCTCTTTCGGGTTTGTGTGATTGCGTTGTAGCTGATAAAATGCAAACCAAAAACCCCCCATCTGACATTCGTGTCACCTCTTTTAGACTTATTTACATGTCTTTTTTGATTATTTCTTTTCTTATAGCTGATTAGACCGCGTTTGTACTTCCTAATTAAATTTGAACACGTACCGCTCCCTGTGGGTCCGACCCCAACTCTTCATTGGGTTTTATACTGCTTAACGATCCTTTGAACCTAGAATTGGATGAGGTGTTCTTGATATGTTCATCATACGCTAGCTAGAAAATATGGAGTCTTGTTTGATATTGGTATCAATGTCTTGTGTGGTGAGGTCGTCTTGAACATTGTATTTGATGACAACTAGAACTTGCCTTGTTGGTCCGATTGACTGAGTGAAGCAAACAATTGAAATGATCTTAGGCAAGAATTTTGAAGAGTGAGCCTATTTGACAATATACCTCTTTGTGGCCAACCTTGTGAGATGTGTGAACCTAGCATCGCACCTTTTGAGCCAATCCCTTTTCTTGGAAGAAACTTGAACAACTTTGACCTCTTTATCCCATCACCTATAACTTTCATGAAGTATTGATATGTTTGCATAGCCAACTTAGGCCAAAAGCCTAACTTGGGGGTGTGGTGAAAAAGAAGGAAAGTCAAGAAGTGTGAAGAATTCCCCTTTGATGGATTGTTTTGAAAAAGATGGAACCCCTCCATGTAAAAAATAAGAGAAAGAAAAAAAGAATGAAGAAGGAAAAGAAAAAGACTGAAAAAGAGCAAGAATTGTGAAATAATGTGTGTGAACATATTGAAAAATGAGGTATCCGCTGATTCATGTCTAGCTGAATAATGGGGTGGAGTTTAAATATGTTTGAATGTGAAAGAGAAGGAGAAAAAAGCGATTTTCAAGCCATACTTCATGAAGGTAGAAGCCACTAAACCTAAATGTCCATACCTTTACACTCAACCCCATTACAAGCCTTGAAAAGACCTTTGTTATCTTTAGTGAGCTGAATCAAATTTTGATTGGAAAATAAGGGCTAACTTATGGGTGAAGTCATGAATGAGTTCATCTTTTTTAGTGTGAGAGTTGTATGTGATTCTGGAACTTTAAATTGTTGAAGAATTTTGTGTGAATGTGGAATCATCTTTGTTGTGAGGGAATTTGAGTATCTTTGTTGAGCTTGAACTTGCAGTTGAAGCACGTATTGTGAACGAGTCACAATTTGAATCTTTGAGTGCACAATTGAGCATTGTATGTGTAGTTTGAAACCTTTTGTGTGCATTCATGTTGAGTCTTATGCAACACTATTTGAGGCATCCTTCTTGAACTACTGATCTTAAGTTTTACTTGAGGACAAGCAAAAGTTTAAGTTGAGGGTGTTGATGAGTCCAATATTTGGGATCATTTAGGGCTTTGTTTTGATAGTTTTAGTGTCCTCAAATGCCTAATTGGTGCTATAAACTGATATTAAAGCCTTGATTTTTAGGTATATGAGCTAAATAGCAAGGCATGGACACTACTAAGAAAAAAGGAGCAAAACAAGCTGAAGAAGTGGAGAAAAAGAGATGATGGTGATCGCTAAGACCACTTGGCGAACCACCGAGTGGATCCTCCGCTCGCCTAATGTTCAGTGTGCCAGCCATAGGGAAAGAAACCAAGTCGGTGACATAAATGGGTAGTCGGCGAATCGCCCATCGGTTCTACGACAACACACTGGATTGCCCAAAGTTACAAGATTTGGGATGATGAGAACTAATGCAATTTGGTGATGGAAGAGAGCAAAGGGCGGATCATCGAACCACTCGGCAAGCTCGACTTATCTCGACCAATGGCTTTTCAAGCCAAATTTTGGGCAACTATAAATTGAGTTTTGAACTGTAAATTTATTATCTTGCAATTATACAATCATTGAGCAAAGTTTTCTTTTGAGTTTTAGAGTTCCACTGTAGACTTTGAAGTTTTTTGAGGCTCAAACTTGAATATTTACAAATGGGTCGTTGAATTTAACCTTCGAAAAACATTGTAAAGGCTTGGAGACTATTACCCAGCTGATGGCTAAATGAGTTGGTAATTGTGTTTACCTTTTTATAATGTTTAGCTAAAACCCCAATTCTTGGGGTGTGATCATGTGATTATGCGTTGAATTAGCTGATGGGTATTTTTAATTGCTGATTTAAATGCTATATTGAAGTGGGTTTAATCATTAGCTATGTTTTAATGTATGAATTGTAGTTGCGAATGCAATTCTAATTTTTAGATCTTAGCTTGCTTGAGAGAGAGGTTTTGGAACCAAAGCTTTTTATTAATGATTTGTAGATATTGGGTTGATACGGGTTCAACTCGAAAGAGTGAATCCTCAACCCAATCCTACTCATCTTGCTCAATAGAGAGGATGTATTAAGGTTGTGGGTTGTTCTTATTTGCGGAGCTTTTGATGTTCGAAAGAAATTGCTTGAAGTGTGATAATTGTTCGAGAGAAAACTATTTCACTCATAGTCTAGCTTACCCACTGATATTTAGCTATTTATTAGTAGTTTCAATTACCCATACAGTGAAATTTGCGTATAATCGATCACATCCCTAGAATTCCTCTCTATATTGTTATTTCCCTTGTTTTGTTTGTGTTGTAGCTTATTTACATGTACCGCTCTTTAGGCTTGTTTACATGTCTTTTTCGATAGTTTCTATTCCTTTAGATAATTAGACCACATTTATACTTTCTAATTGAATTTGAACATGTACCGCTCCCTGTGGGTTCGACCCCAACCTTTCGTTGGGTTTTATACTGACTAACGATCGTTTGCACCTAGAATTGGATGAGGTGTGCTTGAAACGTTAATCAGACCTTAACCAAAATTCACAGTTGCTAAACTTTGCAAAAAGGTGTTGGTCCTTAAGAACTTGCAACACAATTCTTGAATGGTTTGCATGCTCATTCTCACTCCTCGAATAGATCATAATATCATCAATAAACACAATTACGAACATATCAAGGTATTGTCTAAACACCCTATTCATTAAATCCATAAATGCCACCGAAGTATTAGTCAACCCTAACGACATAACCAAAAACTCATAGTGACCATACCGGGTTCGAAAAGCCGTCTTTTGAATATCATGCTCTCTCACCCTCAATTGGTGATAACCTGAATGCAGATCAATCTTAGAGAAATAACTAGCCCCTTAAAGTTGGTCAAACAAGTCATCAATTCTTGGAAGAAGATACGTGTTCTTGATGGTCACTTTATGCAATTACCGATAATCAATGCATATTCGAAGAGACCCATTTTTCTTTCTAACAAACAACACGGAAGTACCCCATGGAGAGATACTCGAAAGAATGAAGCCCTTATCCAACAAGTCCTTCAATTGATCTTTTAACTCCTTAAATTCCACCGGATCCATTATATTAGGAGGAATAGAGATAGGCCGTGTATCTGGGAGAAGGTCAATACCGAAGTCTATTTCCCGCTCGGGAGGAATACCGGGTAAATCATCAGGGAAAACTTCTGTGAATTCATTAACCACGGGAACCGACTTAAGAGAAGGGGTTTCGAAATCTACATCTTTGACTCTAACAACATGGTAAAAGCAACCTTTCGAGATCATCTTCCTAGCTTTAAGATAAGACACAAATTGGCCTCTAGGTATCGAATTTCCCCCTTTCTACTCTAGGATAGGATCATTCGGGAATTGAAATCTAACCACCCGAGTTCAACAATCAATAGAGACATAACATGCATTCAACCAATCCATACCAAGAATCACATCAAAGTCTAACATGTCAAGCTCTAGCAAGTCAACAAGAGTAACTCTATGGGATAAGGAAATGGGACATCTCCTATATACACTCTTAGCCACCATAGAATCATCAATTGGGGTAGAGACAAAAAAAGGTTTTAATAACACTTTCGGTGGAACATCAAACCTCATTGCCACATAAGGCGTCACAAAATATAAAGTAGCATCGGGATCAAGCAAGGCATATAAATTATGTTGAAAAACTTTTAACATACCGGTCACTACATCCGGGAACTCTTTTTGTGACCTCGGTATTGAAGAGAATAGAAGCGGTTTTGCTTTGGAGCATTGGAATTCGAACCGCTAAGAGGAGCTTGCTTGCCTTCCCTTCCTTTTGCCGCAAGCATGGGAAAATCTCTCATTTTGTGACCACTCTTCCCGGAACTAAAGCATCCATCGGTGCCGGCTAGGCACTTACCATCGTGTTTCTTCCCACATTAGGCACAAGTAGACCTAGCCAAAGAAGATCCACCTCCATTACCTCCTTGAGGTTTAGGGTTAGACACCCTATACTTGTTAAACTTAGGTGGGGCATTAAAGGAACTTTGACAGAAAAACCCAAGACAAAACATAGTACGACCATGTCCATCGGATCTAGCATGTGAGAAATTACCATCACCGATCTTAGCCCATTTTACCTCTCTAGACTTTTCCTTGAGTTTTGATTCCTCAATTTGTTGGGAGTACATAATAAGACGTGAGATATTCATATCATGGAGGAGCATTGCCGTACGATATTATTTTTCTACCATGTCGGACATGCATGTCACAAACTTACTCATCTTTGCCCTCAAATCCGCCACCATAGTTGGAGCATACTTGGATAGTTGGGTGAAATTTAGAGCATACTCCCAAACACTCATACTCCCTTGACAAAGGTTAATGAACTCTTGCACCTTAGCTTCCCTCAACTCGAGGGGAAAGAACCTATCAAGAAATGTCGATTTAAACAATTTCGACTCCACGGGACCCGCTCCTACATGTCTCTCTCCCTTCCATTGAGCATACCACACTTGAGCAACATCATTCAATTGGTAAGCGGCTTACTCCGCCTTCTCCTCCAGAGTCACCCCCATAATAGCAAGTACCTTATAGACCTCGTCGATACAACTTTGAGGATCCTCTTCCACTTTGGAACCATAAAATTTCGGAGGGTTCATCCTTGCAAGTTCCTCACTCTTAAAGTCGCCGAATTAACATTAGGATTCATAGGAGCTGCAACCACTCTGTTGGCTTGAGTCGCCAAAGCTTGAGCCAACATTTGAAATACTGACCTAACCTCCACATTTATCGTATTCATAATCAAAGGATCTATCGGATCTTGAAGAGCTTGAGGAGGAGCTCCTTGTTCCACATTCTCCCTCATATTCCTTCTAGTATTAGCCCTTCGACAGGAAATATCCTGAAGAGTATAAGGTAAGGATTCGAAAAGAGACTTTATAGAGTTAAAATCTATGGCACGACTTAAGAGTAATGAAAGAAGTGGAGTTTCCCTATCATATTATAGCCTCTCGTTCATAAATGTGGCGCGCTACGCACTCATGAACAAGACTCTACTAGACGTGGCTGATGAGACATACTAGGACCATTCTAAACCTTGTGCTCTGATTACCAAGTTGGTCACGACCCAGGGGCACCCCTAGATGTATCAAGGCGTATAGAACCCTGAAGGACTCCATACAAGCCACTTAGTCCTCATAACATAAAGTAGTAGAATAATAAAGAGTAAAACAAAATTTAAGTCCAAAAGAGCTTTATAGAAAAATGGAAGTCTAACTCATGTCTCAACATAACCATCTATTACAATCGGAAAAAAATGGTTCTAGCCCATACATCATGTTCAAAAAGGAAATACGAAAGCGAAACTACAATAAGGAAAGTCCATCCTCGAACCACATGGACTCACCAAAGTCGAAAACAAATTAAAGTCCAAGCTTTAGCAACTTGAATGGAAATCTTGCCTGTCGGACCCTATATTTGGGAGAATGTAGGCAAGAGTATGGGTTAGTACAAAAATGCACCAAGTATGATAGCTATTCATAAAAAACATTTAAAACACGCAAAAAGGGACATTTCATTTCATGATATACAATTTACCAAGTTTAAACATCTTAATAGAAGTAGTTGGAAAACATCGGTCATATCATCATGGACAATGCAAACTAAATCTTCTTTAAGTCTTTGAACGCATATGAGATACTTCTTTAAGTAACGTTAGTTCATTAGTCAGCTTGTTGTAGGAGAATTAGCCTTAACCAACATAAAGACCATGTGAGCTAAAACATGATCACCCAATGTGTCCCATACCGAAAAGGGTTGTTTTACTTGCCTAAGGTAGAACCATGAACATCTAGCTTAAGTGGATCCACTAGCTAATCAACCTATGAGGGCACTTAGTTATGGGATAAGAAGTTTGCTACTAGAAACCCGTCCTCTACTAATGGGAGAGCTTCCATCTCATGAGATTCTTTTAGAAACCTGGCCTCTACTAACGTGAGAGCTTCCATCTCAAGGTTAATATCCACTCGGTGCTAAGCATAATTCCCATGGAATAGTATTTTCTTACTTATTCTCATTATCCATGGAAAGACATGTCATATTGTCAGTCCCAACTTAGTTAATTAGGATAGATCTTATTCATTGATTCAATTAGGTGAGAATAGCCTTTCAACCTATGAATCCTTTCTATGTGAGAAAACCTTTCACATAATGGTTGTAAGTGTTTTATGAGATTATCCTTTCAACAGAACAACAACAACAACAACACTGACACTTTACTCTCAAAGCACCCTTAAAGCATTTACATAGGTTTCATACGATAATGAATAAACTCATACTTTGCCCTTTCAAGGTTCAAAGCTACTTTCAATCACCAAATCTAGAATTCTAAAATTAGATAGGGATTTTATCATAATTTCATGTAATTCTATTACTTCATGCTTTAGACCATCAAACTCATCTTTCATACTCAATAACCCAACTCTATGAGATTACAATTTGGAAAACATAGGAGTTTGCATGGGTTCATAGGGGAAACATCATAAAAGCATTATAAATTATCAATTCATGCATATTTAAACATAATTCAATCATTAAGATAAATAATCAAAAGAACCCATGATATTTGAGGAGAACCCTAGCTAATTGGGGAATTCTACCATTTGAAATAGAGGAATTTGGGAACTCTATGGGTGGAAGGAACCCATGCATGAAAGCTACCATACCTCAAGTCCAATTGCCTATCTTCAATGGAGAATTTTGATCCTTACCTTCAAACCCTAGTTAAATCTTCTTCTTCTTCTTCAAGTTCTAGAGTAAGAATATTTGGGAGGAGTTGGTTTTCTTTTGGGATTTTTGAAGAATGAATTAAAATAGGGTGAATTTTGGGGTAAAAAGGCTTATATAGGGGTTCTAAATATAGGCAAAACGACATTGTATAGAAACTAATTAATTAGAAAAAGACCCAACTTCCCCTGAAATAATAACTGACATCAGTGACCCACGGACCCTGGTCGACGGATCGTGATCTGACCCACGGCCCGTCCTGGTGAACGGTTGTTTGGGGTCAGAGACTTGATCTTTGGGGTCTCGAACCAAGACCTCCAATCACGGACCGTGGTGTAACCAACGGTCCATTGGTCAGGTCGTGGTCGTAGATCCTTAGAACCCACTTGGGCAAGCCAACCACGGACCACACCTATGGTCCATGGTCCACTCCATGGGCCATGGATGGCCAGCGTGGTTTGGCACCTGAAACTTTCTGGAAATCTGCTATTTTGGTCTTTTTGAATATGGGGTGGTACAACCCAACCCTATAGTCACCACCCTAGAATTAAGAGTTTTAGCCACATATCAAAAAAAGAAAAAAGATTATACCCATGATGTTTTCAACCATTAATCTGTTGATAATGAGAAAATATCTTCAATACCCACTTCAAATCCAACCCTCAAAAAGTCAATTACAAGATTATCAAAAACTCCAAAACTAGGGAATGTAGAGAAAAAGCTCAATCTTAATATCAAAAAGTTAGAATATGTAAAAGTACATCTTTCTCTCTATTTAGCTATTTATAGTTTCCACAAAAAATAGTTTAATTTCATGCGTGACTTGTTCGGCGTCATTAGCCGGGCTCGTCGAACACATTCGACGGTTCACCATTTTCCCTTCAGGCTCTCCCTTTCTTGGGCTCAGGCTTCCCGTGTTGGAACCTCAGTTGGTGGACCCAACTTAGTCTGCCTTTTTTATTCGGCCAATCGCCGATCACCACCTTATCCGTCTTCCCAATATTAATTTTTACTTTGTAGTCTGTCTCACTTGGCGACGAAACTTAATCCGTAGTTTTGAATTCGGTGGATCACTGATTTCTTCTTTCTCCACCGAATTGGTTTGGCAAATTATTGTTTGACACTGTCAACTTTGGCTGATTTTGTTCCTCTTAACGATTCGCCTTTCTCTTTTGGTGATCTTCAGCTTGGGATTTTCACTTTAATTCAACATTTTTTACCTCTCTTTGTGTTATTTCATTATTGCCTTGTTAATTGTCTTTAGTACCTGCAAAATATGAATATATAATCATAATAAGACATAATTAAGCATTGAGGTCACTTATTGTAGGACTAAAAATCCCACAAATCAGTGGAAATTCACCATTCATTAACACCCCGAACTGAAACATTTACTTCTTCCTCTAGTAAATAAGGAACACAATTAGTTCAACAAAGGTGTCTATAATAGTTCTCAATGTTAGTAAATATATAAGTGACACAACAAGACTACTATAAAGCATATGGAACACTCAATTATTCTCAAAGTGCTTCAAATGGGGACTAGCCTGTATCAATCCAGGCCCAAGCTCACTAGTGCTTCCTTTCCTATGCAAAATCATGTTTCAACAAATGCATGCAAGCGTCCTCACCTAAAGAATGATTTCATCTCTCACAAATAATATCAACAAAGAAGTTAGGAATCAAAACAACTCTCACTCTCCGAAAGAGAAATACATGCAAGCTCCATCGCATATATTTGCCCATATTTTTCAATCATCATACACCCTAGCTTATGCAAGATCTCAAGGGTGTTTTTGGGCTTGTTATGGGATGAGGTTAAAGGTATGGTCGATTTGGCTTAGTGACTTCACCCTTTTCAAAGCATTATTGTACTCATCTTCACCTCTTCTAAAGTTCTTCCAATTCACCCCTTTTACTTCATCACACTTTCTTTTTCATTTCAATTTCCAAACTTTTTCTCACTTTCGTTTATAAGGAAAGGTTCCTTCTTTCTGCAACAAACTTCGAAGTTGAGTCACACTTTTCTTTTTTCACTTTCCGCTTGGTTTTATTTCTTCTTTCCTTTCCACACCTCCCAACTTAGGCTTTTGACCTAAGTTGTGTATTCAAACAAACCAATGTTTAGAAAATGATTTATGGGTAAGAAGTTAGGTACAATTTGGCTTTAGATGTTTCAACAAGGTCAATAACAAATGGTTTAGGCTCCAATGGTGTCAAGATCATTGCACACCCTCACAAGGTAGTCACAAAAGGTAAGAATGTTAGGTTTTTTTTTCCTCAAAATTTATACCAAAGATCATTTCATGCATTCACCAAAGCTAGACAATAAGACTAACTAGGAAAAATTTAGGAATCGATTAGCATGCTTTCAAGCAGGACCTCACCTCACATGTCATTTCAAATAAAATCATTTAGCACCGCTCTACAAAATAAAGAAGTTTGTGTGCGGTGTTCATTTGAAGGCTCGCATCAATACACATCTAGTCAATACAAGAATAAAAAAGATCATTCAAAAGTAAAGCCATACCGCTTTCTTCTTGAAACATCACTAAAAAGACATCTCTCATCAGAGAGTACCACCCAAGACATTATTGAATAAAAACGATCCTCAAATCTCGGCCATGATTTCACAAGAAATTTAAATTATTTCATAATCTAATTTTCAAACTCATGGGACATTTTTCTTATAGAGAGGTAAAAATGAAACTAAAACCATCCAATGGAGGTGCATCTCACCCTTCCAAGGAGAAAAATGTAGTGTCCTCAATGCAAACGTTGAACTGAAATAAGAATAGGCTGATTACTCCCTCTCATAAGTAGGATAATGAAGTTGTTATGTAGGCAAATGATGATTGAATACCGCCAACCAAGTCGGTAGATCAATGAAATTCATAAATCTATAGGCTACGCCTTTAGCGATTATGAAATCATTGACTAGTTTGATGAATTAGATGCTTACCGAATGGAATCAGTGCATCGCCGATGCATGATGGTCATCACAAAAGTCTATAGTACTCCACTTAAAATTTTCAGCCATCATGGCAAACTGAGTGGGTTTTCCCAACAATTTTGGCGGATCAGCTAAGTCGCTTTGGAGCAGGTTCTTCGACTGGATCAATGAAGTCGCCAAAGTTGACAAAATTTCCACCTAATTGAGTACCTTAAAGGATAACTCATGGGAGCTTCACTTCATGGATTCACCGAATCATCGAATGTGTCTTCACTCTGCCTATTTTTTTTCTTTTCCTTCATTCACAAGTGCCACACATTATTAAAAACCACTAAAACATAGGTTGCCTCCCAAGAAGCGCTTGAATTGAAGAGGAGAACCAACTCACTTACTTGAAACTCCCAATATAGGATCTTGGCGTCATGCCAAACTTTAATTTTTCCTTGTAGAGTGTGGAAATTTCAACCAAAATTCATCTAATTCAAGCAGTTGGCAAAACAGTTTCGTGAAGCCATCTCCTAATTTAAGTTCACCCTCTTTAAAGCCCATAAGGCTTTGTGCTCTAACTCAATAGGAAAGTGAAAGGCCTTCCCAAATAATAATTAGTAAAGGGACATGTCAATAGGAGATTTGAAGTTCGTTTGATAGGCCCAAAGCATATCATCAAGCTTTCTAGGCCAATTGGTCCAATTGATATTCACTGTTTTGGCTAATATGTTCTTGATTTCCCAATTAGACACTTCAGCTTGGCCACTTGATTGTGGGTGGTATGGTGTAGCGACCTTGTGTTTACCCCATACATGGACAAAAGTGCTTCAAATTGGCGATCAAAGAAATAGGAACCGTCATCACTTATAGTGGCTCTTGGGTTACCAAACCTTCTGAAAATATACTTCTTGTGGAACTTTATGATACTTGTCCCTTCATTGTTAGGTAAAGCCATAACTTCTACCCATTTTGACACATAATCAACTGCCACTAGGATGTATTTGTCCTCGAAATAGCAAGGAAAGGTCCCATGAAATCAATTCCCCACACATCAAATATCTTAAATTTGAGAATATGTGAAAGATGTAATTCATGCCTCTTTGAAATACTCCTTTGCATTTGGCACTGCATACAGATCTTACAAAAGGAATGAGCATCCTGGTACACCATAGGCCAATAATAACCATATTGTAATAGCTTGGAAATTGTACAGATACCTCTATGATGCCCATTCACGGTTGAAAGCATGGAAAGCCTCAAGGATTTCTCGCACCTTAACTTCAGGTAAACAATGCATGATGATATG
This sequence comes from Solanum tuberosum, assembly GCF_000226075.1. NCBI lineage: Eukaryota > Viridiplantae > Streptophyta > Magnoliopsida > Solanales > Solanaceae > Solanum > Solanum tuberosum. The sequence continues at coordinate 1,017,690 of NW_006239138.1, read as the reverse complement.
ATCAACACAATTCCTAAAAATATAGTGCTCACCTACTTCTTAACATCAAAGGAACTTCTTCTTTTGATTGTTACTCAATCCTTCAGCCATCAATACACAAACAATAAAATTTACATTGTCGGTATACCAATGCATTGAGGTTTGGGAGATCATCATCACTAGTTCATTAGGAAAACTATCATCGATGTATAGTTCTTTTTCCAAAGCTATACTTGACTCCAACCTCGAGCGATGGTCAGCCACTTGATTTTAACATCCTTACCTATCCCTCACTTAAAAGTCAAACTCTCGGAGAAGAAGTACCCACTGAATCAATCTAGGCTTGATTTCTTTCTTTGGCATCAAATACCGAAGGGCTTCATGATCGGTGTGCACTACAGATTTGGTACCCAACAAAAATGCTCTGAAGTTTTCAAAAGCGTACACTTAGGCTAGCAAATCTTGTTCCATCACCGTATAGTTCTTGAAGGCATAATTCAGTGTCTTGCTTGCATAATAAAGAGGTGGAAGAATTTATTTTTATGTTTCTCAAGAATAGCGCCAAGCATTAATGCCCTTGCATCACACATCATTTCAAATGAAAGACTCCAATCGGGTGCGATTATGATAGGGGTTAAGACTAAATTTTCTTTCAAGCTCACAAATGCCTTAAAACAAGCAGCATCAAACTCAAAAGTACTTTCTTTATCAAGAAACCGATATAATGGAATAGCCACTTTTCATAAATCTTTTATAAATCATTGGTAGAATCCGACATTGCCTAAAAAACTCCACATACCCTTTCCCGAAATTGGAGGAGGAAACTGTGTAATAAAATCAGTTTTAGCTTTGATCTAACTCAATCCCATTTCCAGAAAGTTTATGGCCAAGGACTATCCCTTGCTTTACCATGAAGTGGTACTTCTTCCAATTGATAATTAAATTTGATTCAACACATCTCTGCATCACCTTCTCCAAATGGCTCAAACACTCTTTGAATGAGTTCCCAACTACGAAAAGGTCATCCATATAACTTTTATAGAATCCTCAACCATATAAAGAAATATAGGCAACATGCACATTGGAAATTGGCCGGTGCATTGCACAGTCCAAAGGGCATCAATATGAAAGTAAATGTCGCATAAAGGCAAGCAAATCTGGTTTTTTCTTGATCCACCAGTGCAATGAAGATTTCATTGTACCTGAAATAACCGTATAGGCAATACCATCCTTTTCCAGCAAGTCGATCAAGCATTTGGTCAATGAAGGACATAGTGAAATGGTCTTTCTCGGTCAAAGAATTTAGCTTCGGTAATCCATACATAATCGCCACCTAATCATGAGCTGAGTAGCCAGAAGCTCAGCCTTCTCATTTGGAACTACTGTCATGCCTCCCTTTTTTGGAACACATTGAACTGGACTCACCAATTGGCTTTCTGCATTACAAGAAATTACTCCCGCATCCAACAACTTTATTATCTTCTTTTACGACTTCCTGCATTAGAAGATTCAATCTCTTTTGATGCTCGATGCTCTGCTTAGATCCTTTGATTCAGTGAATCTTATGAGTACAGAACCCCGGAGAAATTTCCACCATGTTTGCAATTGACCACCCCAATGCCTTAATATGCTTCTTCAATAACTTGATCAATAAATTTACTTGTCATTTTTTGAGGTCAATTTTAATTATTACCGGCAAAGTATTGTCGGCTCCCAAAAAGATGTATCTAAGATGAGGAGGGAGTACATTCAACTCCAATTTTAGAGGTTCTATAATAGATGGTTTAGACAATGGTGCTTCTCAACTACAAAAGTCTATGTGCAATATATTTGGATTCGATGTGTAAGATCCCACAACAACATGAGTAGTGATTGCCTCATCATAATCGCTTATTTCTTCGTCATCATAATTGAGTAACATTGCAACTAATGATTCTCCACTATATGTAGCCTCACCAATACTCGACATGCCTCAAAAATTTGATCCAAGTACGACACCACATTTATGTCACTTGGATACTTAATGGACGTGGAAATATTGAAGCTAACCTGTTCTTCATTTACCTGGAATTTCAACTCACCCCCTCAACATCATATTATGCCTTACCGGTAGCCAAGAATGGCCTACCAAGTATAAAAGGGACTTCAACATCAATCTCACAATCAAATACCACAAAGTCCGTTGGAAATACAATGTTATTTAACTTTACTAGGACATCATACCCCACATCAACTGGTCTTTTAATTGAGCGATCAGTCATCGATATCCTTATATTCGTTGGATTCAGTCTTTCAAGCCAAAGTTTATCAAAAACATTCAATGGAATTATATTTATGCTTGTTCCAAGCACACATAAAGCCTTGGAAAATAAGCACACACCAATGGTACATGGTATGGTGAAAGATCTTGGATCTTCCTTCTTCACAATGTCATTGTTGTTGTGATGACACAATTTCTCCTTCGAGCAAACCATAGAAATTTACCCTAAATTTCTAGCATCAAACTAATTACCCACTTTCGAGCATCAATAGAAGATTTAGGCTAGGATTAAGTTTGCACCTTATCCCATAAAGTAACCCCATGCTAATTAGTTCAAATCCATGAAAATACACCAGTAAAACTGAGCAAGACACAAGAACCACTAAATTAACTTAATAGCCAATCCATGATCACACCCCTAGACTTGGAGTTCTAGCCAAGCATCATAAAATAAAAACAAAGTATACCAATTATGATTTCAGCTATCAGGGAACTGAAATTAAGCAATAATATTCAATACCACTTAGGTTTGAACCTTTAATTGTCAATTATAAGGATTTTCAACAACCCCCCAAAACAAAGAGTATTTCTCAAGTATCCTACAAAGAAAACTGAGTTCTAAAACTTCATACGAAAACTCTACTAAAAATCCTATACATTTTCTCTCTCCTTTGGACTATTTATAGTTTCCCCAAAATTAGCCCAAAATTCTAATTTTGACCTGTTCGGTGATGTTAGTCAAGCTCAATTTTCTCATTCGGTGGATCATCTATTTTCTTTTAGCTCACCCTTCTTCTGCTTCAGGCTTCGAGCTTAAGGTGTTTGAACCTCAGTTAGCGAACTTGACTGAGTCAACCTTTCACATTCGGTGGATCACCAATTACCATATTGTTCGCCTTTAAGCCTTCACTTTAACTCAAAGATTTATCATATTTGGTGGTGGACTTCTAGTTCACCCATTCTGGACCCTGAAAAAAATATTGAGATAAAAAAAGAAAGAAGAGAATTTGGGTTATTTTTCCTTCAGCGTCAGTGAATCACTATTTTATATGTTAGTCCGCCAACCTGCCTTGAATATTTTCAATTGTGAACACTATCAACTTAGACGAGGTTAGACCAATTGGGCGATCCACACTTTTGGTTAGACGACTACCAAATAGGAGTTTGTACTCCTTTCAATGTTTTTGTGTCACGACCCAAGAGTACCCCCTAGACATAACATGGCATACAAGACCCCGAGAGGCCTCATATAAGCCACTTAGCTTTCATAACATAAGATAATAGAAATGAGTGGAAATTTAAATATTTTTCAACCAACAACAAAGTTTAATAGAAAAAAGCGGAAGTCTATTACAATTGTCTCAACCCATCTAAAATATTGAATATCTTGGGACACAACCCATACAATAGTGCTCAAAACATAAAATGAAAGGACATAAGAGAAATGATGGCCATATCTTCGAATGCTATGAGGACTCACCAATCTTCAAGTCTTGCTCAACTAAGATTCTAGCCACGAGGATGAGAGGCGATACTGTCGGACCCTACATTTAGATAAGAAATGTAGGCAAGAGTATGTGTTAGTACAAACATGTACTAAATATGATAGCCAACATAAACATCAACATACTCATAAGAGATAACAACATAATTCATAAGCATAATCGAAGTACTTAAATCATCATAACATAGGAGGGATACTTTTTGAAGTAACCTCAACTTATAGTCAAGCATATCATGGAAGGCAACTAAAGCAACAATCCAAGCTCATCGTACATCATATCATAATCTAGCTTATCTTGTATAGAAATGGGGAATTGCCTCTTTGCCTTACAAAATGGAACATGGGTAGTTGCCTCTAGTCCTTCATAACATATAGATCATGGTTACTCCTCCCTAGTCCAACTTTTAACATATGAATCATGGGTATTGGCCTCTTGTCCGGCATCATGTGACATGTGAATTCGCCCCTTGTAATTCTATAAGGATCATGGGTACTCGCCTCTTGTCCAATCATATCATAAGAAATTGGAGAGTCGCCTCTTGTTCAACCTTAAGGAATAATGGTATTCGCCTCTTTATCCTTCGTCATGGAATACAAGTAATTGCCTCGTATCCATCTCATTTGGAGGTCGTTGGTAATCGCCTCTAGCCTCATCCATTTCTTGGTCATTAGCATAAGATTCATTTTAGGTGAGCAATGCTTTCAACCTAGAACTATTCAATGTGAGAAATCCTTTCACATTCATAACATAAGCAATTCATGTGGGAACTATCACTTCCACAAAAATAACATCAATACTGAACAATTGACAACATAAGCTTTACATATCTCATAGTCATTCTGTATGCTCAACCTTAAGCAATTCAATACCATAATCATATCATAAGCTTCAATCTCAAAGCAATCCTAATCATGATTCATCATATAGGCTTCAATTCTAATGTATCTCATCAATCCTAGATTTAATACATCTAAACCCACAATTCTCCTTTCATGGCATAAAACCCATATTACATCAATTTCATCTTTCTAAACATTGGTTAGGCATGAGTACATGTAATTTCATCCTAAAAACATATATTACTATCAATTCAATCATAAACAATTGTAAACCACTCAATTGGATCAACATTCATCAATACCATGGAAGAAACCCTAATTCTCATTACGAAATTTCATCTTCTTAATTGAGAAATCTCAGGGACTCCATGGATAAAACACCATCATTCCTTGATTACAAAGACCACAAATGCTTGAGGGATGGACACTTCACGTTGATCCTAGCTCCAACTCTTTCTTCTTATTCAAGGTCTAGAGAGAGAATTATTTGAGAGGAAGACTTTGGGATTTCTTTTGGATTTTTGAAATAATGACTTGAATTAACTAATGTGAGGGTTGAAATATTTTATATAGGGGTCCTAAATATAGGAAAAATGATGTAGTATCAATAGAAAATAATTAGGAAAAGATCAACTACCCCTGAATTTAACTACCAACTGACCACCGACCTTCCACCCACGGACCCAATCGTTGGACCGTGGTCTGACCCACGGCCCGTCCTGGTGGACCGTGGTTGGTGTCAGAAGATGGTTTATGGGACATCGAATCATGGATCCTAACCACGGTCCATGGTCTGGCTTACAGTCCGTAGGTCAGGACATGGTTTTGGTCCTCTGAACTTAGCCAAGGTGGCCAACCCACGGACCTACCTACAGTCTGCGGTTCAAACCACGGGCCGTGGTTGTCCTCTGTAGCTGGCACCTGCTACTTCCTAAAATCTGTTCCTTTTCCCATTTACGGATATGAAGTGTGACATTATCTCCCTCTTGGGACCATTCGTCCTCGAATGTGATTCAAACTGGTTCTAAAAGAGTAGGGGAGGAACTAACAACCCAACCTGCAATGCAATACATACAACCAAGGAGGAACTATCGACTCCAAGCTAGGATGTTCTCAAAATATCATATGGGGGTGAAACTAACTCTATCATCCCATTATGCATGTAATGCACATAAATAAAGAGGAAACATCAACTCCAAGCTCAACATACTCAAATGCATCATAAGGAAGTAGGAACTATATCTGGCAACCCAATATGCATTGATATTTCAACATTACTCATTTACAAGGAAGAACTGCCTTCTCCAAGCTAAAACAACACATGCTCAACACAATCTCATGGAGCTCATATGCAATTCAATCTCAAAAAGCATATCTAAAGCATGTTAATCAATTCATCTCATGAAGTATATAGGCAACTCATAATCAATGCACTACAACATGAGGAAAATCAATCATATATACTCATTTTCTTTCAAATCACAAGTTTTCATGAACATGCATAACATAAGAAAATCATGGGAACATCTAAAACACAGATGACTTTAAACAATGAGTAAATCATGAGGAAACTCATTACCTCAAGCTAGAGTAGAAAGGAAAATATGAGGATATCAGGACTTCATATCGGCCTCGGCCTCCCAAGTAGCACCCTCAACTAAGTAATTCTTCCATGATACTTTCACGGAAGAAACCCTTGTTTCTGAACTCCTTAATTTGCCGGTCTAGGATCTCTATTGGTACCTCTTCGTAAGAGAGACTCTCATCAACCCCCAAGCGTTTTAGGTGAACTATAGATGTCGGATCTCCGACACAATTCTTAAGCATAGAGACATGGAACACCGGATGCACCATTGCCAAATCATTAGGCAAATGAAGTTCATAAGCAACCTTACCAACACGTCTCAAAATTTGATATGGGCCTCTATATCGGGGACTAAGTTTTCCTTTCTTCCCAAATCTCATCACACTCTTCATGGGTGAGATTTTCAAGTAGACCCAATTACTAACCTCAAACTCAAGGTCTTTTTTTATAACACCGACATAGGACTTTTGTCGGCTTTGGGTTGTCCTCAACCTCTCTCTAATAAACCGGACTTTGTCCATAGCCTCTTGAACTAATTCGGTCCTATCAAGGAAACTTCACCCACCTCAAACCACCCTATGGAAGATCTACACCTCCTACCATAAAGAGCTTCAAAGAGGACCATATCAATACTAGAATGGTAGCTATTACTATAAGTAAACTCTATCATTGGCAAGTGATCATTCCGATTTCCATTGAAATCGATGACACATGCTCTAACCATATTCTCAAAAGTTTGGATCATTCGCTCCGCTTGCCCATCGATTTGTGGGTGAAAAGTCATGCTAAACTTCACTGTAGTGCCAAGATGCTTTTGGAATCACTTCTAAAATAGAAAAGTAAACTGAGTACCTCTATCGGAGATAATGGACAAGGGCACACCATGAAACGTTACAATTTCTCTCAAATATAACTTAGCATAGTCTTCTGCCACGTACGAAACTGTGACGGGAATGAAATGGGCCGATTTCATCATTCGTTCTACTATGACCCAAATCGAATCATACTGTCACCGAGTACGTGGCAACCCTACTATAAAGTCTATATTCAAGTCTTCCCACTTCCAAGTAGAAATGCTAATGTAATGGGATAAATCTCCCGATTTCTGATGCTCAACTTTCACTTGTTGGTGAAATTTTCAATCTGCCCAGCTGCCAGACGATTCCTTTATTGCGGTCACAATAGCTTACTCACGCGATTGTGACGAGTAGTGTCATGAAATCATGCATGCATGAACATTGACCATGAGATCATGAGGTTTGAATTTCTTGGCCTATGCAATCGCGACCTCTATTTCACGCGGTCGCCATGAGTACTTTTTTGCCAACTCCACTTTCTTCCAATTGACTCATTTTTTCCTCAATTCCACTTTGTTTCTTAAAATATCTTTTATATCTACTCTCTATTTATATTTCCAGCGAATATGAAGAAAAATATAATAAAAACACTAATTCCAACTAAAGCAAGCAACGATAAGTTTGAAAAGAGCCTCAAATGAGTGGAAATCCAGCACTCATCAACACCACCAACTTAAAAACTTTGTGTGTCCTCAAGTAAAGAATATAAATAACACAAGAGGCTCTTATTTCAACGCACACCACAAATCAATTTCACCCTTTTCAATTAAGAACAAAGGTAATGGATTTGGTTGGTACAAACAATTAGTCCACATGAAACTTGTCACCAAAATATCCACTTATTTTCATGACACAATTTTCAAGAACCTAGAATCATTAAGTGACAACAACTCAAACTGAAGAAGCGATTCAATTCATTAGTTCTTTTCACATGCTCACTTGACTCAATTAGGAACTTTTAAAATTGCCAATTTTTCAATTTACATGCCGTCACAGGAACGAAATGCCCCAAAACAACACACACATATATACAAGACAAGAGAAAAAGATGTAGCATTCACACTCACAAAGAACCATCTCATACACACAAACACCACTCCATAGGCTTGCCCATATTTTCGATCCATATTGACTCAACTCCATTTGGCGATAAATATCAAAGGATTTTGTTAAGATTGTATTGTAGGCTTAGGGAAGGTAAGGATATCATTTAGGTATATGTGACTACACCCTTCTTGAACACTACACAAAAACTCATAATTTCAAACTTTCTCGACCTTTTTCTTCATTTTTCAAGCCAATGCACATTCCACACTATTTTCAATTTTTTCTTATTTCAACTCTAGATGCCCCACATGTAATCATTTCCAAATTTTGGAGGATTCAAGTCTCAGTTATTCACTTTCTTTATTTATTTTCAAAGATTTTTCTTTCTATAAGACGTTTCCTCCATTCTCAACTTCTCATTTTTATTTTTTTATATCAAGCTCTCATGTGGTGAGCATCCCTTCAACGAATTTCCCATAACAACCCAAACTTAGTCTTTTAACCTTAACTGTCACAACTTCAAGTTTAAGGAGGCAAAAGTTCAAAAGAGGGTTAGCTTTTCAAAAAAGATAAGGCTAGTAATGTGGTTTCCAAAAAAATGATTAGGCTCAAAGGGAACACTAATGATATATTTAGTGCAAAGGTGGAATTTTTAGGCCAAGTGCACTTCAAGAACATCAAAGAAAGCCAAGATCATCTCTCCAACCAAAATTAATGGAGACCAACATTTCAAGCCCAAAAAAAAATGTTCTAGGTGTTAAAAGCGAACACAAGACATTATCCAATAACTCACCACACATGGCATGTTAATCAATCAATATGGTTCAAAATGTTATTACCTTTTCAAAATACAAGTGGTGTTGAGCACTCAAACTACTAATGACTCAAGTCATAAAAATATTATCAAGAGTAATCACAAAATGATTCAAAACATGCTCAACATTTAAAAGTGGAGGGGTATGCTCAACATTATTCACATGCACAGTTATGTTCCTAGTACCAATCTAGTCATAAACTTTCCAAAAAGATGATGATTTTTCCCTTGAGAATGTTTTTAAACAATCCATTCTCCGGCAACCTCAAGCATCTATTTGAGAACAGCTACTCAAACTTTGCCACAACCAACACCAATCGAACAATCACAAGAAATTAAAAATTTACCCTCAAGTAAGTCATCACTTTATCCATCATCGGATATCATCAATCCATATTTCAATTATTTAAAATAAAAACAAATAAGCTATAAACTACAAGATTTTTTTTTAAAAACAAACCAAACTATCATAATATCTCAAAAGCCCGACAAGGGCACATCATCCACAAACTAAAACAAAATAATCCTGACAAGGGAATAGTTAAATGCAATAAACAATCTAAAATAAGCACTAAAAGGAAGGCACCTCCAACTGAAAATGTAACTGTATTCTCACAGTGCCACAATCAAAAGATAATACGAGGAATCCCTGCAAAGATCATCACTCATTGGAGGGACTATCGGGATCTGAAAGGAGATTATCATCAGCCTCATCACCCGAGCCATAGAATTTTCTTAGTGTACTCATCATCTTGTTCAAGAAATTTCTCTTCTTTTTTTCATGTTAATTTATGTTTTTATTCCTAATCTCCATAATTGCATGTTGTTCTTATGAATATGATGATCCTGCACTAGAGTGAAAGTGTAGAAGTAGAAAAACTTGAGGCCGAGGAGCTATCTCCAGGCCCTGTAGAAAAACTCTGAGTCAACTCCTGAATCTGCATGTGAATCTGAGTATCCATTACCTACATCTGTCCTGATAAGTGTACAGTGTTCCTGGTCCCCTTCATACTAACTCAGATAGAGGTGCAATAGAGTCTAAACCAAGTGAAGTGATGCCCTTAATGAATGTGTCAAACGCTAGATCTTGCACATCAATCTTTCTCTTCTTAGTCACATGCCATGGACCCTTGTTTTTAAGTAGATAGATAGGGCCTTCAGGACTCCACATACTATCTCCCTCATGTTGCTCCACCTTATCTATCAAATATAAGTAAATAATTAAGGACCGATAAGATAGACTCTTTGTACCTTCCAAGATGACCTCCTGATTGTGTTGCACGATGATCCGCCCAAAACTAATATGGATCCCCTCCATGATGGCACAAATCAAAAGTTTCATATAAAGAGATACATCGGTCTCATTGCTTGAAGGAATCATCCTACTACATATGATGGAAATCCAAGTCTTGGCTACAGTTGTGAACTCTAAGAAGTTTATCTGGTGGTTTTTCTCAATCCATATAGGCATATGGCCACCATTCAAGTGTGTCACAAACCACTCATGGCCCGTTTCCCTTTCCCTTGTCATCTGAACATTATTATCGGCATCAAAAAGAGCATAGTCATTGTTGATCCTCGCAGGGTCAAAATGCACTTGTTTTCCTCGTACTGTATCTACAAGTCACTAGAGAAGTCAGTTTCAGTGACTCGCATAGAATTCTCGAACTACTGTGAAACACATCCATCCACTGGCCTCTAATCGCCCATAGAAGTCTGGTATGTGCTCTTGAAAATTTTTCAAGAGAAGACCCCTATCCTTATGATATTATTTGTGAAGAGGAGGTAATGCAATTGGTGGTATTTGGTAGAGACAGGTTGCTCACGATTAAAGATGTAATCCTCCACAATCATTTCTTGCATTTGTTCCTCAACTTGGTAACCAACACCCTAAAGGAACTCATAGTGGTCATATCGATTCCTAAATATGGTCTTACGGATGTCCACATCCTTAATCCTTAGTTGATAGTAATCGGACATATAATGCTCAAATGTACTCTTCAAAACCAATTAAAAGATAAAATAGTCATCATCAATGAAAATACCCAACTAAGAATCGGGGTCGAATCGCATATAGAATGGTATGATATTCATATAGAAGAAAATTTTCTCTATTGATTCAAACACTATACCTATTGGATATGGATCGAGGAAGAGGAAACCCAAAGATTTCACATGGTACTTTCATCAATCTTATTTATTTCGCACCTTTCGTTCAATGAGAAAATGTGTCAAATTCTATAGGATCAAACCAATGGGACATAAGGAATGTTATAAGAAATGAGAGGGAAAATATTCATATTAAATAAATATGAAGTAGAAGAACCCAGATTCCAAATGAACAACTTCAAACTTGAAAATGATCTTCCTTTTCTTAAAGAAGGAGGGGCAAAGGGATTGATCAAGAAAGATCTTTTGTTCTTCTTATATATAAGACCGTGATTGGATATGTATATGTTTGGTAAAGAGAATAATCTTATCCTTTGAGAATAATAAAAAAATGGACAGTGTTCAATTGGAACATCAAAAACGTGACTAAATTGGTCCTAGTTACTCTTCGGGGCGGAGTGAAAGAAGGGGGGCGATTCTCGAATGCGGAAAAGGATCCAATGAATTAGAAAGAATTGAACGAGGAGGCGTATTAGGTGAAAATCTCATGTACGGTTCTATAGAGTGGCAGTAAGGGTGACTTATTTGTTAACTTTTCCACTATCACCCCATGAAACCAAACTCTGCCTTACGTAAAGTTGCCAGAGTATGATTAACCTCAGGTTTTGAAATTACTGCTTATATACCCAGTATTGTCCATAATTTACAAGAACATTTTGTAGTCTTAGTGATGAAACCTTGACCCATAAAATAACCCTATGTTAATTAGCACATATTTATGTATCAACAACAAAAAAACAAAGCATAACATAAAACCCACTCAATTAAATCAACACCCAAACCCATCATTGCCCCCTAGATCTTGGGGATTTAGCTACCCTCACAAAAGGCAAAGAAATTATACATGTTATGAAATCAATAATGGGTAACATGAAATTAAGGAATTACAAGCAAACTCTTTTGGAATAAACTTCAATTTGTCAATTTAGAGAACAAAACTGAAAACCCCCCAAAAATTAGGAAGTGTTCTTCACGAGGTAAAGTATTTTCTCGTAATATTTGTTCATACACCAAAACCTATTGTTATTCCTTTCAAATATCGTCTCTACTCTAGTCTCTACTCTTGTCTTGACTCTGTTTTTCTCTCTCCTTTGGGCTATTCATTATTTCCCAAAACTCAATGCCCTACCCACTTGGGGACGTTAGTGGGGATCGTTGAGGTCATTCGGTGAGTCACCAATTGTTCTTTAACTCACCTTTTCTTGCTCTAAGCTTCAAGTGTTTGAACTTCATTCAACGAGGTCGTTCGAGTCCACCTTTCAAATATGGTGTATCGCTGGGTACCACCTTAGTTCGCCATACAAGCCTTTTATATATCTTCATATATTATCGCCTTCGATGATGGTAGACATGCTCTCCCGTATTCTTTCGGCCATTCACCTTTCCATTTGGAGTTCACTTACTTGCTTCAATAAATACAAATGTTGTGCACTGTCACTTTGGGTGAGGTCATGCTCACAAGACATTTCGTCTTTCTTGTTTGGTGATCATCAATGTATAGTTTGCACTTCTTTTTACATTTTTTGCCATTACTTCAAACATTCATCCTTGCCTTGTCCTTTAGCCTTCATAGCTGCAAATCATCAAAACCTCATTAAAATAGGTCAGAATTAGGCATTGACGTCACTAATTGTTGATCTAAATAGGCCTTAAATAGGTGCAACTACCACTCATCAACACCCCTAACTTTAAATATTGCTTGCCCTCAAGTAAATCAAGAACACAATTAGCACAATAAGGGTGTCTACATAAATATTTAATGAGAGATAACATGCAAGTTCCATTACAGGACTACTCTCAACAACCTTCTACACTCAATCATGATCAATAAGCTTCAAATGATGACTACCCAATTTCAACACAAGCTCAAGTTCATTGTAGCTTCTTCTTTAAAGCAAGACCATGTTTCTACAAATTCATTCAAGTGCCCTCACATCAAGAATGATTCCATGCTCTCACAAAGTAAATCAACAAAGAAATAAGGAATTAATGCAAATCTTACTGTCACGACCCAAGCCTAGGGCCTAGACGTGACCGGCGAATGGGGAACCCGAAGGAACCCCAAACAAGCCTCATAGCATATCATTACACATCCTTGGTCGCGGAAGCAATTAAAATGACCATAAGCGATAAGCATAATCAAGGGGAAATCGGGACTAAGGGAGCAAGAAAAAAAAGGAATGATACATAAATACCATAGATGAGTCAAGCTCAAGCATAATACACAACTTGTCCAACACCACCTCTAAACATGAGTACTTAGCGGGGGCCAAGACAAACTACCGGGCTCACCCTCATAGACAAAACATAACTAAAAAGAAAAAGTCTTATACATAGCAAAAGATCATGAGCAACGTCCCCGGAATGGAGGACTCACCAATAACCTCGATAGAAAATCGTACTAGCCACGCGGAGGAGGATGGTCAAGCGGTGCTCCGGTCCCTACATGGTGACATCATGTAGGCATAGAGTATGCATTAGTACGTTTGAATGTACTAAGTATATGGGATGCAATGCAATGCAACAAGGGATGGACATCATAGGCAAAATGCATAATCGTACCCGATAGATAGCATATTAATGAGATGATATGTATAATGATGCTTACATAAAAATCATATTTAGTGGGACGTAGCACAAGTGTGGTGAGTGACCATCAATATAGTATTTCCAAGGCCTACCACCCCCTTGGAGAGGCGAAAGAGGTACAAACCCCTCAATGTGGTTATACGGGCCTACTACCCCCCGTACTAGGCAACCAAGGTACCAACCCCTCGATACGGTTATACGGGCCTACTACCCCCCGTACTAGGCAACCAAGGTACCAACCCCTCGATACGGTTATACGGGCCTACTACCCCCCGTACTAGGCAACCAAGGTACCAACCCCTCGATACGGTTATACGGGCCTACTACCCCCCGTACTAGGCAACCAAGGTACCAACCCCTCGATACGGTTATACGGGCCTACTACCCCCCGTACTAGGCAACCAAGGTACCAACCCCTCGATACGGTTATACGGGCCTACTACCCCCCGTACTAGGCAACCAAGGTACCAACCCCTCGATACGGTTATACGGGCCTACTACCCCCCGTACTAGGCAACCAAGGTACCAACCCCTCGATACGGTTATACGGGCCTACTACCCCCCGTACTAGGCAACCAAGGTACCAACCCCTCGATACGGTTATACGGGCCTACTACCCCCCGTACTAGGCAACCAAGGTACCAACCCCTCGATACGGTTATACGGGCCTACTACCCCCCGTACTAGGCAACCAAGGTACCAACCCCTCGATACGGTTATACGGGCCTACTACCCCCCGTACTAGGCAACCAAGGTACCAACCCCTCGATACGGTTATACGGGCCTACTACCCCCCGTACTAGGCAACCAAGGTACCAACCCCTCGATACGGTTATACGGGCCTACTACCCCCCGTACTAGGCAACCAAGGTACCAACCCCTTGATACGGTTACCCGGGCCTACAACCCCCCGGGCTAGGCTTGATCGACTCACACACTATATAGAGAAAATCATATTCATGTATCCATTTCATCATCATTTCAATACTTATATAATCATCCGACTCATAGGACGTACATTGGACCTTCCATTTCATAAGAATTCTATAAATGGCATTTTATCAAACATATGGTGGGCTACTTGTTCATGTAAATAAAATCATGTGTTTCAAGAGTACTAAGTCCAACCAATTTCAAAATCCATATAAAACAGCCCACCAACAACATACATATATATATACATATATAACAACCTTCATAATTTGATCATTGAGGCATGAAAACCATAAACATCATATAATCATTCCATTTCATGATAATATACAAAAATAGACCATAATAGGATGTGTAGTAATAATTCCATAATTCAAGAGTTCATAAATGATCATAAGGACCCATAAACTTGAAGTAAAATAGAGGATAAATGGTTGGACTTGTGGAAAGGAAGGTTTCCACAATCAACCCACATACCTCAACTTTGGAGAATTCTTGATGAAGATTGGAATGGAGAATTGCTTGAGATTGAATCTTGAATCCGGAATTAAAGCTTGGGATCCTTGAATTTGGTTGATGATCTTGGTGGAATTTTTGGAGAGGGTTTAGAGAGAGTTTTTGGATGTTTTGAAGTTAAATGACTAAGTATGGATATGTCCCCTTTTTATAAAAAACGTCCCAACACTTAGAAAAAAAATTGAGGCGGGTGAACAGTGTTTTCGGCTACTGGAATTTGCATTTTCTGCCGGACAGGTTTTACGAAAATGGTCATAACTCCTTCATCCTAACTCGGAATGAGGTGAAACAAATTGCGTTGGAAAGCTAACTCACAGAGCTTTAATTTTGATAGTTTGAGCTCCTTCCAGTTCCTTGTGTGCTGAGAGATATGCCCCTTTAAAGTTGACCCTCAAAATCGTATTTTTTGCGATTTTCAAATTTTGATACGGTTGTTCTAAAATTCGGGTTAGACTCATTTCCCACTCAATTTGACCCCCTGAATAAGAATATGAAGTCTAATTTCCGAAATGATGCACGGATTTTGAGATATATGGAAATTACAATTTTAGGTGTTTTCGAAGCACATTTTCGGGCATTTTTGGGGTCGTTTCACTTACTCTCTGAAAAGATAAATATATGAGAGCTTCATCGCATATAATTGTTGATATTTTCCAATCATCACACAACCTAGTTCATGCAAGATCTCAAGGGTCTTTTAGGCTTGTAATGGAGCTCAAGGTTAAGATATGGTCAATTTGGATTAATGACTTCACCTTTTCAAAGAATTTTTGCAATCATCTTCACCTCTTCTAAAGTTCTTTTCATTCTCTTTCATTTGAGAACTCAAACTTTGACTTTTCGTTCACTTTATTTGCAATCCCCTTTATTTCATCAACTTTTCTTTTTCATTTCCATTTTTCGAAAAAAAATTCATCACAATGTTTCTCTTTTTTTTTAATAAGGGTTCCTTCTTTTTGTAACAAACTCCAAAATTGAGTCTCATTTCAGCTTTCTTTGTTCTTCACTTGGGTTTCATTCCTCCTTCCTTTCAACACCCTAAACATAGGATTTTTTCCTAAGTTTGCTATTCAAACATAACAATGCTTCAAAGAGGATTTTTGGTGAGAAGGTGGACACAATTTGACTCAAGAGGTTTTAGTTTGTTTTTTTCAGCAAATTGTTTAGGCTCAAATGGTGCAAAAATGGATGTACACCCTCACAAGCAAGTCTCAAAGGATATGGAATTTGGGTTCCCTCTGAGAATTATTTCCTAAGATCACGCTTTACAATTACCAAGGTTTAGACAATCAGACTAAAAAAAAAATTTCTAGGAGTCCATAGACATGCTTTCAAGTGAGACCTCACCACAAATGGCACCTAAAAATACACTGATTTAGCACAGCCTGAAAAGATAAAAAATTTGTGTGCGATGTTCATTGCAAGATTCAAATTAAAATGTAGCTAGTCAACAAAAGATACAAAGAGATTACTCAGAAGTGCAACCACAACAATTTCATTCTTACAATACAAACTATGCATCATGATCATCATAAGTACTATTAAATACATCGATATTGAGTAGAATCGATCCACAAATTATTATCAATGAAAACTCATGGGGTACTTGTAAAATAGATAGAAAACAAAATAGGAAACAAGAGGTAAACCAAACCAAATGAAACACTCCAATATAAATAAAAGTAACATACTACAATAATCCAAAATATAAAGAAAAAAGGGGAATATTGGCACGAAGGCCCTCACCCCACCAAAAATCAATGTATAATGTCCTTAATGAAAAATTAAGAAGTACGAGAGAAATAGTAAAATGTCCCTTTTTTGACAGGCTAAGCCTGTGGAGTGCTATCAATTGGACGACTCTTGGGAGAATTAACACCATCTGGGGCATTAATACCTGATAATAGTATCACAAATAGCAACAATGTAGCATCAGCAAGGTCTCATTGCTTGGCACATCACTGGGAGGAATGGTGGAGTCTAAAGATACACCAGTGGTGCCAACTTAGAAATCCCCCAAAGGGATCTCTCCAGGGTATCCTGGAAAATCATCTCCTTAGTTTCTTGCAACTCTGTGAGCATCTACACAATACCATTCTCCTCCTCCGTCTCCTCCGTCTCCTCGGCCAAATAATCATCATCCTTCTATCCTCATCAACAACATCCCCAATAATAACTACATAACCCTCAACTATCTCAGGATGCACACTCAGAGGTGGATCAGTGATGGGTATCCTTGGTGGCATAGAGGCTGTAATATCGCCCCATAGCTTAAAAATGTCAGTAGACGTCAGCTGATCTACATCTGCTCGCATGGTAGCAAGCTCGCATCCATGGTGTCAAACAAACCAGAAGTACTTTTGGCCTTCTCTTGGGCCTCTAACCTAGTAGTGAGGTTTTCCAACATCAAACTATGGAACTCAACAACCCCTCACAAATAGTCACCCTCTCCCTCAAAGGGGCCATTGCTCGCTCAATTAGCCTGGGTGTTTCCTTCTCAACCTTGGTGGATCTAATATCTGCAAACTAGGAAAGAGTGCCTATTTCATAAATAAAGGACTGGGTCAAGGGGGGGATATGGAGTAGGAGCAGGGGCAAGTATAAGAGAAACAAAAACAACAACAGAAGTAGCAAGAGTAGGAGGCACAATAGAAGATATACTTGCCTGCTGTACAAAAGGAGCATATGTGGTGGCCTCAGAAGCCAATGCATTTGGGTCAACTATGGGCGTGGTTTCTAGTGGTGGCGTATTTCTCCGAGCCGTGTCATCTGATAAGTAATCAGCCTCAATCCTCCAAATGTTGTTGGAAGAGGCTGGTGTGTCCTGTATATCATATTCCCCCCTAAAGGGAACTTCTGCATCCTCGCATAACTTTGTGACCAATAAAGGATGGGAAGGTTGCTCCTATTGAGCTCTCAATAGTATCTCACCTGCATTAATAGTCCCTATATTAATGTGCTCACGAACAATGATAGGGCCCACTAATACCTCCTTAGGATGTCACAAGATAGTTTAATTTTCGAGGGCATTATATTGCTGCAAATAAACCCAAAGCAATACCGCACCACTATGTTTAAATAGTTATTTTCTATTCAACCACCTTCAACCATCCAAAAAGGAGAAGTGCCGGCACATATAAGCAGAGCCAACCATCCTTTCAAATAATCAAGGTTATCCAACATCCGGAGTGAAAACATCTCGGCTTTAAATTCAGGAAACCCAATGCACTTTTGAGTGCACCGGCATATCCTTTCACCTTCTTTCCACATAGTTCCACTTCATTTAAGGGCTTTTTGATTGTGACCTTCCTCCTCACTGGTAAGGCCTGAGCATAGGTCGTATAGAAATCATGCACCAAAGCTGGAAAACAAGGGTTTTGGGGTCGTTTGAACCCCTAAAACATGTGAAACTATATAATGTCCCATATTGTCGGATGATCACTCATAACCCTGTCTATGGAGAGACATATCTCCTCATGAATGGTACATTCCCTAGCTGCCTTGAGCCTATTGATGGCTCTTGGAGCTATTATAGGGAGAACTCGAGAGGCAGGGGTTGGATCTTGTGGAGGTGATACCAACTTAGAACATATATCTCTCCTTTTTGTGGAAATCTGCTTCACTGGTTTCTTTACCACGCTCGCAGAAGAATATGGAGTGTTTGTTGTGAACTGGGAGCCTCAGATGGCTCACTAATGGTGACACCCCTATGCCTTTTCAAAGGAGGGGAGGAGGAGAGGAGTTCATGTCTGACTCTGCGTCTAAAGTCAGTCGTCTGAAGTTAGAACATTGTTACCCTTTGTTTTAGCCATAAACTGCAAAGCACAAGCATTGAAACATCAAATCTTTGAAGGTTAGTTGAAATCAAACTCAATTGAAAGCACATGTTAAAAATGTCTTGAGGGTCGCCTAATGAGAAGGCAGATCGCCTAACTAGATGGGTCAGCTCCGGTGAGATTGCCGAATTGGATAGAAATAAATATGAAAGAATTCAGGCATAATGGGAGGATTCATGTCCAACTCGGCGATTAACTAAACTGGTTTCAGAGAACTAAGACAAGTCCGCCGAAACTGACACTATATGATGAAAAGAAATAGGCTTTAAAGGCGATTTCTACTCCCACTCGTCGATTTTCCAAGTGGGACAAGCTCGTCGAATGGGACAATACCCAAGTTCACATATTCACTAAAGAAGATGAGCTGGGGCTTATTCGGCGATTCGCCTAACCTCTGTGAGCTAAGACAAGCCCACCGAATATAAGGGCTGTAGCCCAGTGCCTAATTTTCACAGATAAACCTAACATACACAACAAAATAAAGTCTCTTAACAATATTAAAATCCACCTACATACTAATCTACCCATGGGTACTCAGACTTCCCCCGAAATATCCAAAGTATTACTCAAATTGACAATTTGCCCTTAAAAAGTTGTCAGTTTGTCTATCATTGGGAAACATCATGCAATCGGGTTAACACTGATTACTCAGATTTCACCAACAACAAATTCAATGAAGACCCACTAATTTTAAGGGTTCAATTCCAACTTTTAACCAGCACACTT
The DNA here is from genome assembly GCF_000226075.1 of Solanum tuberosum. Taxonomy (NCBI): domain Eukaryota; kingdom Viridiplantae; phylum Streptophyta; class Magnoliopsida; order Solanales; family Solanaceae; genus Solanum; species Solanum tuberosum. The sequence goes on along the minus strand of NW_006239138.1, from coordinate 998,035 downwards.
AACTTTAGCAATTTTTGACCAAAACAAAAGCAAACAATTAATTGGAATAGTTCAAAACGATCATTATAGCTCTACCTAATGAAATCAAACAATCACATGCATCACCTGAGCTATAGCCCATACTTAACACACAATATAAAGTTGAAAATGCAAAATGAAAATCGAAAACCACCCTCAACAGGAAAGCAAAACTCGCAAATAGAAAAGAATAGGGTTGGGACGACTGATCTAGCAAGCAAATGCACTCCATGCACTCAACAATTACACACTAAGGATTCTTGCACACTCAAACAAGGTATTGCAATCAAAGGGGAAGGAAAGAGCTCAAGAATTTGTAAGGGTTTTGTTTTTGTATTTGAAAAGACCCTTGGTCTTTTTATAACAAGCACACTTAGCGGTCACGAATAACGTCGCCGAGTGTAATCATCGAATCGCCAATGATAGTGCTCAACTACACCTCTTATATTCAAAGTATAGAGGAAACCAACGATGAGTTGGGATCGATCCCACAAAGAATGGAATTGAAAAGAATTCAAATACGAAGTATGAAAGTGTTCTAACTTCTTATAGAATGGAAATAAACAAAACGTAACATTATGTAAATGAATGAATTTCGATTATCAATATTACAAGAATTTAGTAGTCTATTATTACTGAAGACGATAAACGCGGGGTTTGAACAAGTAGAGAGGAGACCTTACAAGTGTGTGCAATCCAATACTAATTTCGCTTAATGGGTAATGACTAATTGCTTTAAGTTGTTGAATCTGAATGCGTAAGATGGATTGAAACTATTTTTTCAATGAACTTTTATGTTTTGAGCAAGTTCTTTTGAAGTTCAACAAGCTTAATGATGCAAAGCAACCCAAATCCTTAATTTAACCCATTTCATCAAGCTGGGTTGTAAAGACAAGAGTCATTACAACTATCAATTATATACTCTACCCTAAGCATCTTTCACAAGCAAGTATAGAGAGCTAAAGCTAGAACTGAATTTGCAACTGCGATCCATAAATGAAAACATGAGTAAATAACTGAACCCATTTCAAAACAACATTAAATCATGCAATTAACAATACCTAAAAACTAATTTGTGTATTCGATTACATAATCACACCCTTAAGGTACAAGGGTTTAGCCAAGCATAATAAAAAGTAAGTAAGAGTTACCAAAAAGATTCGCCATATGAATGCTAAAATATTCAATACTCAATACCACAAATATAGACTAAAACCCTCACACCTCAATATCTCAGCTCGAAATCTCTCAGAGAAATTGGAATTTCTTCCGGCAAAATATTTTGTGATGTTAAAGTTTGTTTCCCTTTATTGAAAAACCAATTTATATGTTTCCAAAAGTTTCCCAAGATATCACCTCGAGACCGAATCGCCAATATTAGTCGGGTTCACCGAATGACTCGACGATCCACCGATGGGCAAGCCTTATCGCCAAATTTCTGCTTCAGACTTTTAATTCTCAACTTCTCAGTTGGCGAACCCAATAGGCATCACCTAATGACTTCGGTGACTAACCGTTTGAAACCTTTCTCGCAAATTGGAATTGATTTCCTTCTCCAGTTATTATAATCATTCAAACGATCTACATCAAGCTCGTCGTTTCATTTGGTGATGCACCGTCTTGCACTTGAGTTCTCTGAGTTGGCTAGATTTATGAGCCAAACTTGCTGGATCTTTTGGCGAGCTAAATACTTACTCGACGAGTGGCCGAGTGACTTTTCGAGCTCCAGCCTTACTTTTCCTCAACCTTTCCAACTTTTTTTTCTTATTTTCGCAAGATAATGTCGTTGCCTTGTTCTTAAGGATTCATGGCTGCACATAAACAATTTAACGTTAGTTATGAACACAAAATAGGCATTGAGGACACTTGTTCATGAGATAACAAGCCCTAAACAAGTCAAAATCCTCGACTCATCAACAACCCAAACTTAAATTTTTGCTAGTTCTCAAGTAAAACACTAGATCAATCAGGTCAATAGGGATGTCTACAAGAAGTGCTCCTTGAGAGCCAACATGAAAGTGCACACAAGATTCAATCTAAACATGAAATGTTCAATTGTCCACTCAAATATTCAAATTATGACTAGCCATCATCAATTAGAGTTTATGCTCACAAATTCATACTTCAAATGAAAATTTATGCCCAACAAAAGTATTTGAATGCCCTCACATCAAGAATAATTCAAATTCTCTCACAGAGCCGATGAAGGACTAAAATTAAGGAATCAAAATCAACTCTCACACTCCCAATGAGACAAAAATGCATGATTCTACCCATAGGCTTGTCCGTATTTTCCAACCAACACATCACTTGGCTTATGCAAAATCACAAAGGTCTTTTAAAGCTTGTAATTGGGTTGAGGGTAAGGGTATGATCATTTTGGTTTAATGACTCTAATTTCATGAAGCATGGCTCAAATTTCACTTCTTTTCCTTTTCTGTCATTCTTTTCATCTTCACAACTCATCCTTGGCCTATTCATAGCACACAATTTTTTTAGTATAGCTCATCGGACACCCCTTTTATTTCCACATCAATGCACCATGGATACAAATCATCACTTTCTTTTCTTTCTTCTCTTTTCTCCCTTTTTTTGATCAATTTTTTTATTACGAAGGGGTCCCATCTTTTTTACCACACGTTTCCAAGGATGAATTTCATAACTTCTTACTCGGTTTCTTTCCTCATTCATACCATACCCCAACATAGGCTTTTGCCCTAATTTGGCTATTCAAATAAACCAATGTTTCGCAAAGTTTATAGGTGGGAAGACCACAATGATTTCAACAACCAGCTTACACATTTGTGTTCATGTTTCATCCAAAAAAAAGGTTAGGCTCAAATGGTGCCAAGTTTGATTCATACACTCACAAAGTGGTGACACAAAGGTATAGCAATTAGGTTCACTCTCAAAATTCATGCCTACGATCATTTCTTTCATTCACCAATGCTAATCAATTGGACCAATAGGGCAAGTTATAGGAATCCTCATGCACACTTTTCAAGTAAACCTCACCACAACTGGCATCACAAAATCACTTATCAGAAATCTACTAGTTAAGTTCGCGTGCAATGATCATTGCAAGACTCACACTTGATATTCGACTCGTCACAATAAGATGCTAAGAGTTAACTCAAGACTCTTGAAACTCAAATTAGTTCATTGGACTCACACAAACATATTGTTCATCAACAGGACTATTCAAGTCATCGATATTGATCACAACCGATACTCAAATGTACAACAAAACACTAATAAACATTCACTTTTAAGTAATGAAGAGGGAGGCCAATGAATCATAACCAAAACATCATTATACTACTAAGACTTCACCCAGGCACTACCCAATCATTCAAAATCCACAATTTCACCAACTAAAAAGAGAAGAATAAACATATGGACCTAACTGATTAATTAAGATGCTCGACTAAAAAATTAGCAATTCATGGCACAAAATTTAACTAATAAATCGATAAACCCACTACACATAGCCTTAGCATTGCATGTATTTCATTAAATCAAACAAAGTTCGAGAAACCAACCTTAAATAGGGAAACACACAAACGCACGCAAAAATCCCCCGAGCAATTGATCCCCACAAGAAAATAACAAGCAATAATGATCTAAACTTTAGTTGTAAGAGTGGAAAGGTTGAAAAATGAGAAATAAAGGAAGTTTCTGAATTAAAAACGGTTTAGGGCTTTTTGACCCTTGTTGACTGAATCTAGACTCCGGTAGATATATTATAGCAACACATTGTTCGGGAGTCCATGAGTTGGACATGGAGGAGCAACTTTTGAAACCTCATCCATGTCTCATGAATCGATTCACCATCCACTCTCTTAAAGTTGTGAATATTATCTCTCAATGTCAACATATTTAAGGGAGGGAGAAACCTTACGTAAAACTCATCTGTGAGATCCTCCCAATAAGTGATCGAGTCCTTTGGTAACTCAGCTAACAACTTCGTTTCCTCCACAAATCCTTAAAGTTTTGGATGTGGCCATGAGGATCCTTCATAGCTTGATCTCCAAATAGACCCTTTATTTGTAATAGCTACAACATAGTGCTAGTTACATGGAACACCGCATTGCCCACAACCAAAGGCAATCGAATAGCACACCCACTTCCCAACTAATCTTCATTGACATCATTCAAATTAGCGATGTCATCATGGAGCCCAAGTTGGCTCGAATTGCTCCCGTTAACACTCATATCTTCCCGTGTTCAAGATCGGCCAGCAAAACACAAAAATAAGTTGATTCAACTATAAAACAATCAGTACACAACAAAACTTCACTAAAAGAATTCTAATCACCACTAACCGGCAGCGGCGCCATTTTGAATAATGCTCACCTACACTCCATCCAATTCTAAGTGTAGGCGGTCACAATCAAGTATAAACCCAAAGAAGAGGTAGGGTCGATCCCACAGGGAGTGATAGTAAATAATTCAATTACGAAGTAAATGGAGTTCTCTAATCGATTGTAGAAGTAGACATTTTTGAAGAAATTAAAGTAAATGGCAGGGGTTTGACAAGTATTGTCAATTGGGAAGATTAGAGTGACCATTTAACAACTACGAAGACACGGGGGTAATCAAGTAGAGAGGGATCCTTAGGGATGTGATCAATTGAACATTAATTTCTCTATATGGGTGGTTATTATTTACTAAAGTCATTGAATCTTAGTGGGTAGGCTAGGATTTAGGTTCAATAGCCATTTCTCAATCAACTATCACGAATCAAGCAAGTTCTCTCGAACTTGGACAAGCTTAACCAAGATAAACAACCCAATACCTCAATTAATCTACTCTTTCAAGCTAGATTGGTAGAATTTAATTTTGACCCACTTTCTCAAGCTATGTCCACAATAACCCAATCACTACAATCATCAATTAATAGTTTTAACTCTAAAACATCTTTATCATGCAAGCTTAGAATACTATGCTAGAATTGCATTTGCAACTACAATTCATCAATTAAAACTCAACTACTTATTGAATTCACTTCAAATTAACAATTAAATCAGTAAATACTAACACCCATAATCTTATTGAATCATTCAATCACATAATCACACCCCCAAGAATGAGGGTTTTAGCTACACATAGTAAAGAGCAAGAAATAGTTACCAACTAAGTTTTCCTTTAGCTTGGGTAACAATCTACAAGTTTTACAAGTGCTTAAATTGACTTACAACACAATTAAACCCTAAATTTCTACTCAAAAACTTAAAGAACAGTGTTAGGGATCAAACACCCAATGTAGGAGCTCTCCAAAAACTCAAAACTATTGCCCAAAACATTAGAACTCGTGAAACTCTCTTTTTAAAATCACATTTATACTCTTCTAGATTTTTGGTTTCGGAGCCACTGGCGAAGTAAGTCAAGCTTCGCCGACCAAGTCGCTGGCTCGCCAAGTGCTCTCTTCCATCGCCTTATTGGCTTGGCTTTTCCACACTTTCATTCTGTGAATTTAGGCGATTAGAACTTCTTTACCCGATCCAGTTGGTAGTTCACCAATTTACCCTTTCAATCACTGAGTTGTCTTTGTCCAAGGGCTGGCTTGCTGGAAATTTTGGAGAGCTGAAGAGCCACTTGGCGAGTCACTGGGTGGCTTTGGCGATTATCAATATTTCCTTTCTTCAACTTTTTCGCTCCTTTTTGCTTGGTGATGTACTTTCCTTGCTCTTTTAACTTCATTACTCCAAATTAGCATTTAAACATCAGTTTAGAGCATAAAATAGGACACTAAAAGTCACGATATTAAGCCCTAAATTAGTCGAAATCCCTGACTCATGAATCCCTCCAATAGGCTATGCTTGTAGAGCACTCTTAATTGGAGTCTCAGGAGGTGAGGCCTCAAGAGGGGCATTGATGATCGAAAATAGGATCACTGGAGAGGGCATGGGAGGTACAACTGGGGCATCAGTGCCCATCTCAGAAACAAGAGGTCTGGTAAAGTGTGGCGTGACTCCACTAGACACAACCTCTAAAGTCAGTTGAAGATATCTCTCCAATGTAGCCTGAAGAATGACCTCGTCATTCTCATATAGCTCGGTTTGTATCTTAGCAATCTCGTGTTCTTAAGATTTTAACTCCTCCTCATTAGTCTCCTCGGCCAACTCCTACTTGGCTCTCTCAATCTCATCATCGTCAAGCATCTCAGCATCCACACCAACCTTAGGCATAGTAGAAGCAAGCACAACACTAGGCATCTCAGGTATATTAGAAAGGGGAACCTTGACCCAAAGTATGGAGATGTCTGTAGACTGTAAGTGGACCACATCCACCCTTAACATAGCAACCTCAGTCCTCAAGGTATCTAAAAGAGAAGAACTACCGTCGGCCTTCTCCCTAGCCTCTATCCTAGAAGTCAACTCACCAAGCCTCAATGAATGGCTCTCTATTATCCCTCCAAACTTGACCACTCACTCAGTCAAAGGAGCCAAGGTCTTCTGAATGGCTTGATCAAAGAGCATAAGCAAGTCCTTCTCAACCCAGGCAACTCTCACATCCATTTATGGGGAAAACTTACCCATATGATATGTTAAAGCCTGGGTGAAGGGGAACGCAGGAAATGAGAGGCGGAAGTTGCAGAATAGTGGTGGCGGCAATAACAGTCTATTCAAGTGTGAAAATAGAAGTGTCAGCAACATAAGAAGGTGTGATAATACCTGCCTACTCCACAAAATGAGCAGGTGTCCTGGTCTGAGATGCCAGAGTAGCAGGGTCAACCATGGGTATAGAGTCTGGTGGTGGAGGCTTCCTCTAAGCCATATCATCCCTCAAACAATCTGCTTCGATCCTCTAGATTTAACTAGATGAGTTTTGTGTGCCCTCACGTCAGTAGAAGCTCAAAAAGGGACTCCTAGTCTTTTCCATAACTTCAAGATTAACTCTAGGAATAAGAGCGATGTCTTTTCCTGCCTAGATCTCATCTGTATCTTGTCAACAATTATGGAACAACATGTATATAATCCTGATCTATGATCATACCTACCAAGACCACATTGTCATGGTGAAGGATGTATTCACATTGAGACGACACGAGGTTGCTATTGATGAATCCAAACAAGTATCTAGCCACAACATTCGAAACGTTTTTCCCAATCGTGGAACCATTATCCATCCAATAGGGAGAAGAGTAAAAAATCAAGGGTGTAAGCAAACCCTCACGAAATTTAAGTTGCAGCGCATCTGAGCGAATGTAGATCATATTCAAAAGTTGGCACCTTTAGTGTTGTATCAATGGCCCTAGAGTTACACAAAACCTTTTTACCTCTAACTTCTACTTCTTCAAGTGGTTTCTAGACTATGGCATTTTCCATTTTTGGAAGGGCCTGAGTGTATGCCGTGTACAATTCTCTCACCCAAGAAGGGATATAGGGGTCCCAATGCCTGGTGAAGCCCTTGAACTTATGGAATTGTATTGTATCCCAGATGGTCGGGTAGTCGTTCATATTTCCATCTATGGAGAGCCGTCTCTCCTCGAGGATTGGTTGTTCACCTAAAACTTTAAGCCTAATTAAGGCCCTTGTAGCTATAATCGACAAGACTGTAGAAGCTGGTGGTTGTGTATATGGAGGTTGCCCAAACTTGGATCGAATATCTGACCTCTTCCTTACTACCCCATGCCTTGGTTGTGCGCTTTCTTGAGCAGATGAATTTGAAAGGGCAGTTGGTTGATGACAGGGAGCCTTCAAAGGATCATTTATGCTTATGTCCCGATGTTTGTTGAGTGGAGGAGGAGGAGGAGAAAGCTCAATGTCTGATGAAACAACTTGTTTGCCCTTTGTTCTTGCCATTACCTGTAAAGCACACATTCAAACAATGGATTTGTGAAGGTTAATTGAATTCAAGAACAAATTGAAACACATTTCAAAAACACTAATGTGGCTTGCCTAATAGGAAGGAAGATCGCTAAACAGGTTCAGTAAACTCCGCTGAGCTCGTCGAAATGGACAATGTCAGATTGCCTAGGAATCAGGTATAAAAGGCGAAGTCAATGCCAACTTGGTGATTCGCTGAGTTGCTTTTGGAGGGCTAAGACAAGTCCCCCGAAACTAACAGTGCAAAAGGGAAGGATACAAGAATCAAAGGTGATTTCCTCGCCCACTTGACGATTCACCAAATGGGTTCTGTGGACTAAGACAAGCGTGCCAAATGGGACAGTACCCTATGTCATACATATGCTAGGAAAGGCGAGCTGGGTCTTACTCGGTGATTCACATAACTTCCTTGGAGAGTTAATACAATCTTGCTGAATGGGAGGTTTCAGCCTAATGCCCAATTTTTTCAAAAATAAACCAACAAACACAAAAAATATCAGAATCCCCCCCCCCCAACATTACAATTCACCGATATGCTTTTCTACCCATGAATACTCAAATTTCCCCTATTCTATCATTAAGTATTGTACTAATTGATGATTTTCCCTTCACAAAGTATTCACCTTGTCTATCGTTGGGAAAAATCATGCAATTGGGTCAACGCTAGGCTACTCAGACATTACCCATAATTAATCAAGTTCAGACCCATGACATATAGCAACTCAATTTGACTGATTAACCAACACTATCACAATTCACATTTTCATAGGCATTTTGAATTATGATAATAATGGATAGTTCAATTCCAAAATACAATGCTGGCCATTGAAAATAAATACGCATTATCAGTTAAAGGGCTTGATCGCACAACATAGCTGCCTTTTAAACTAAAAAACATTAACAATAACTTCAAAAATCAACCTTAAAGACAAAACACACTCAAGAAAATGAGGAATCGGGGTTGGATTGACATGACTTCCAAGAAAATGCACTCCTAGCACTTTGAAAACACTTGCAAAAGGCTCAGAGTCACTCAAAATGCACAAATGAAACACAAGGATTCCAAAAGGCTCTCTAATTTCAAAGGGTTTGATTTTTGAATTTGAAAAGACCCTTGGCCTTTTTATATCAGGCCCATTAAGAGATCATTACTAACATTGCCAATGTGTTTAGTGAATCACCAATTTGTGCTTAAGCTCGCCAAACATGCCTGATCAACCACCCAACCTAAAGGTTGAATTGGCGAAAATGTTGGAGTCCTCATAATGCGCTTCGCTTAATCACCTTGTGAAATTGCCCTACCGGTTGTAAGAGGTACTCATATTGCTCTTGTGGTTTGAATGACATTAATGGCCATGTCATTTGGATCACCTATGCTATCGTTTTGATCATAGTGATTGTCATTGTCACTCCCCTGGTCACTCATTTTGTCAACCTGCAAATAAGCCAACAACAACACAAAACAACAAATCTACTACAAATAAACAAAACGAAAAATCTCATTTCTCAATTAGAATTCTCATCCACCAGTCCTCAGCAGCGACACCATTTTTATAATGCTTAAATAAACCTTCAAAACTAATTAAAAGAGTGAGTGATCGTAGTCAATAAAAAACCCAACAAAAAGTCACGGTCGAATCCCACAGTTAATTTTATATCGTAGACAATTATTTATTAAGAGATTTGGACTTCAAATTAGCTCATTTGGAATAGTAATAAACACTTAAGTGGATGGTACCACGAACTTAATATTAAGTTTTTGTTATTGATTATCATAGTTAAACTAAAATTTTAACGAAATTAAGAGGTAATAAGCAATTTAAGGGTGCTGGGATTGGATATCAATGTCATATATGAGTGATTTTGCTACTCTATAGCGATGTACATACATGAATAGGCTACATCATCTTCAATGACGCTAATCATATTTCGATCTCAAATCTAAATGTCTTCTTTCGATCTCATCTAAATGTCAATCCTAAAGAACCCAATACCTTACTCTATCCTCTCTTTCAAGAATAGGGAAGATTGATCTAACCCATACCCTCTTTTTCAATCAAGTCATAGACATCAAACCTAAATTGCTAGTATTGAAGTAATTACCCATTCCAATAAATCTCTTTTAAGCATCAATCATAGATCGAAAGTATAAATTAAGTTTGCAACCTTAACCCTTAAGTTAACCTCATGGTAATTAGACCAAATTCATGCATGAACAACAGTAAAACAGAGCATAACACAATACCCACTACATTTAAATCAACACCCAATCCCATTATAGCACCCCTAGATATTGGGGTTTTAGCCACTCATCAACAAAAGTAAAGAAAATATACCTTCCATGAAGCCATGGGTAACTTGAAATCAATAAATTAAGAATAAACTCACTTTGGACTTAACGTCAATTTATCAAATTCAAGTCTTAAATTGTAAAACCCCAAGAAAACTAGAAAAAATGTTCTTTTAAAAGTAAAGTTGTCACGATCCAAGGAAACCCCTAGATGCGACACAATGTACAAGACTCTGAAAAGTCTCATACAAGCCTCATAGCGTGTCATTGCAATAGATAATAGAAATAGTACAGAATTAAAACTCATTTAAATCCATAGAATAAAAAATACTCATTTAAAACAACGGAAGTCTATTGTCTCACATGGCAATCTAAAACAATATCTCGAAACAAAAGTAAGGTCACAGCCCTTTACAATAGAAAGTGTAACACATGTCTATTACATGAAAGAAAATGAAACATCAAAAGCACTTGTCCTCGATTTATGAGGACATACCACTTTAGCCTTGGAAGAGTCTCAATCCAAGCCCTTGAACTAAAGAGAAAGCAACTCACTTGCCCGAACCTACACTTGTAGTAAAATAAGAAAAATATGGATTAGCACAATTAAGTACTAGGTATGATAGCCATGCAAAAACCATGCTTAAAATGGATATTTTATTTGAAAGCCATGCTTTTATGCCAATTTGATAAAACTTCATGAACATAAGTGTAAGATGCATAATATTCAAACATAACCAACATACAAGTCATTTCTTCACATTAGAACATAATCAACCATATAAGACATTTCATTGCACTAAGATTTCACGTCAAGTAACCCCAATCCATACATTGTGCAATGTATGAATAGTGTCCCTTACCACCACCCACACTACATACCACATTAAGGCCACCAAAAGAGAACTTACAATTTATCCTTTCCATCTTTACACAATACTCATACATAAGAGGCATAAATATTTCATAAGTCATAACAAGGAAGTAACTTATAATACAATTCAAGTATAGCATTCCTCATTACATTTAAACATATAAGTCAACATTTTTCATTAGCTTCATTTAGAGCACTTTCATTCATTTGTCATGAAGACCTTAGAGAACTCACTATGACCTTCTCAAAGCCTACTCGTGCAATGCATGGATGGCATACCATACTACCACCCACACTTCATAGAACTCCTCAAGAAACCATAATGCATATCTCACATGATGGGAATAAGCGATTAACCGACATAGACCATGTGAGCTAGATATGGAATCCGGTGTCATGAAGCCCCACACCGTAAAGAGGTGGTCAACTTGCCTAAGGTAAGACCGGTAACATTTATCTTAGGTGGATCCACTATCTATCCTATGTGGGCACATAGTTATGGGATAAGAAAGATGTTCATTTAAATCTGGCCTAACTTAGGGAGAACTTCCATCTTACCATATCCTCTCGGTACTTAGCCTACATTCCCATAGAGTAGTTTCAATTAGATTACATTATTTTACTTGAGAGGGCAACCAACATTAGGCCTACCGACTCTAAATACATTCCACATGAAAGGGAGACCACCATTAGGTCTACCGAATCAATGTACATTACAAGGATAGCTCATTGACTTTCCAAGAAAGGGCCTCCAACATTAGGTCTACTGCTTCAAGGTTCATCATTTCACATAAGAAAGGCCCACCAACATTAGGTCTACCGCTTCAAGTTTTATCATCACATTAGTTTCTAGACTCATCATGAAGGGATACAAACATTATGTCTACCGGTTCATGACATAGAATAGAATACTTCATCATTCATTTAGGAAAGGGCTATCAACATTAGGCGTACCGATTAAAATCATTAAGACATTATATATTAACAACCCAAGAAGAGGATGCCTAAGCCTACCAAGTCAAGGTACATCATTCAACCATACTTTCATTCATTCAACAAGAGGAGGCCTAAGCCTACTAATTCAAGACATACATTACATAGGAGAAAACCATTCACATTCTATCATCATCATTCATGAGTGTTAATTGAGAATATTCTTTCAATAATAACATAATTACATTCTAAACATGATCATAACACTTTCATTGAGATCATACATATATACTTCACATCATATTCATACGTAGATCCTTCATTAACTTCCCTTACAAAGCTATGAACCTACATCAACCCATAAATCTAAGATACTATAATAGATAAGGAAATTGACATGATTCAATACCTAATCCAATATAAACATAAACAAATCAACATACTTTCATGATCAATCAATTCCCAATCACAATTCACAACTTAAGAATTTGGGTGAAAACATGGTTTCATAGGAGAAATCATCTTAATTCATCATTAATTCAACATTCCATTTATAATTCATCATATAAAAGCTTTTGAAATCGTTTTGGAGTTGAACCCATTCATAGAATGGAAACTAGGGATTTTGGGGATCTTTGGAGACTTGAAATCATCTTTTAAATTGGCTCCTTAAAAGCAACTAAGTCAAGGATGACTACTACCATACCTTTTTAGGAATAAATCCACAAAACTTGAGTGAAAATGGTGAGGTCTTGCGCTTGGAAGCTTGAGTCCTTCACCTCCAATGGAGGTTTCTAGAGAGAGAACTTTTGGAGAGGACGGAAGGTTTATAATTTGGGTTTTGAAATAATGAATTGAAAAGGTGTTTTAATACTTTAAAAACCCTTAAAATTACATTAATAAACCAATAATAACCGTCCACCAACTAAACTAACTTAATTAGGAATTTACCAAACCACCCCTCAACTTGGCCGAATTGGGGTAGATCACAGGTGTGACCTACACCCAATGACCTATGGACCGTAGTTGGGGTGAGGCCCCATCCTTATGGTACATGGTTTTGGGCTGCAACATGAATTTTTGGGCCTTGACCGATGGAGGCCATCCACGGGGCGTTAATGGACCTCTGGGCTGTAGGTCCCCATCCGTAGGTCATCACATTTTAGGCGGTTTTTTGTTTCTTTGGGGTCTTGGAGGTTAGGCTTTAGGGTCCCCCTGAAGGACCCTTGGTTGGTCTTTGGGGGGTCATTCCTTTACGTTTAACCCCTAAACCCCTAAACCATAGCTCGGGAAATCATTTTGCAACTCATAACTTCACAACAAACTCAAACACACACTAGTTAGGCTCTAGTTTCACCTATTCATTTTACGGGTCGTTACAAAAGTGTTCTAAAACTCTAACTCAAAACCCTCTCTCTTGAATGCAGTAGTCAAAGTTTCTATAAATTGTATCTTGTAGGCTATTTGTATTTTCCCAAAATTTGTCTCAAAATATGCTTCGTAACTAACTTGGGAAAATTAGTCTGGCTCGGTGCCCTTCACTCTTCAGCTTGCCTTGTGATACTGTAAGCTTCAAGTATTTGAACCTTAGTTGGTGAACTCGACCGGGTTAGCCTTTCACGTTCGACTAATCACCGAATACCATCTTAGTTCACTCTCTGAGCATTAGATCTTTGCCTTGCACACTGTAACTTTGGATGATGTGCTTCGTGATCATCGTTCTAATTCGGTGCATCGCCATTACCACTAGAGCTTTCCGACCTCATTTGGTTGACACAGGTTTTATGCACTATCAATTTGGGAGAGGCCGTGCTCAGTTGGCGATCCACTCTTCATCTTAGGAGATCAACAATGTTCACTTTGCACTTCTTTGTGTATTTTTGGCCATTATTTCAAACTTCAGTCACTTCCTTCTTCATAGCTACAAAACATAAATATTTTGTTAGAAAAGGATAAATTTTGGCATTGAGAACACTAATTATTGAGATAAATGGACCTTAAATGAGAGTAAATCTACCACTCATCACCGGACATCGACGCCTCTATTAAGGTTTTACCACCAGAGGCTAAAGATGAGGGTGCTCCACATGCATAGCTATCAGGAGGACCCTTTCTCTCAGCCTCCCAACACTTTTACTTATTTTTCATTGAGGACACGACATTCTATTTTTGGTAGGGTGAGGGCCTCCATGCCAATATTCTCCTTTTGTTTGTATTTTTTTATTTCATGTTTTGATCCGTTATAGTTTTATTGTTAATTATATTAGAGTACTATTTTGGGTAAATGTGCGTCTCTTTATTTGTATTTCATTCTCCCTTGATGTTGCATCCCCCCCCCCATGAGTTCATATTGTTAAATGCTTGAAAAATTCATTGATAAAAATTTGAGGATCGATTGTGTTCAATATTGATGTCTTTAATAGTACTCATGATGCATTATGTTGGTTGCGAGAATGAAATCGATGTGGCTACACCTTTGAGCGATCTCTTTGAATCTTTTATTGACTAGCTACATTTGTATGTGAGCTTGAACATCGCACGTACGGTTTTTTTTTAGATGTGTTAAATGAGTGTATTTTGAAGTATCATTTGGGTGATTTTTTACTTCAAAGCATGCATGTGGAGTCCTAGAATTTGACTTGAGTGTCCAATTGTGTGAATCTTGGTGAATGTGAGACATGATCTTGGGAAAAAATCAATGAGGGAACCAAATTATCCCTACCTTCTCACCAAAAATCCTTATAGAAGCATTGTGATATTTTAATAGCCAACTTAGGAAAATAGACTAAGTTGGGGTATGGAAAGGAAGGAAGAATGAAAGCCAAGTGAAGGTAAAAGAAAGATTAAATGAGACTCAAATCTGAAAGTTTTGCAAAAAGAAGGAACCATTCCTGATAAAAAATTTTGATATCAATGGGATGAGTCTTGGGAAAATGAGAATGTAAAAGAGAAGTGAATGCAATAATAGGGGATTTCAAATAAATTGAGTGAACAGTCAAAGTTTGAGTTCTAAAAATGGGAAAAGAAGGAAAAGAACATGAGAAGAGTTAATGATGATTGCAACAATTCTTTAAAATGTGTATAATCCATGAATCCAAATTGACCATACCTTAACCCTCAGCCCTATTACAAGCCTAAAAAACCCTTTAAATCATGCATGAACTAGGTTTTGTTATAATTGGAAAATATGGACAAACCTATGGGACAAAGATTGCATGTGTTTCTCTTTTGAGAGAGTGAGAGTTGCATCGATTTTTATAACCTTTGTTGGTTTGATTCGTGATAGCATGGAATCATTCTTGATGTGTGGGCACTTGAATGCATTTGTTAAAACATATTCTTTCATTAGACAAGAAGCTAAAGTGAGCTTGAACTTGTGTTGAGACTAGTAAGTCATCATTTAAAGCTCGTTGATCATGATTGAGGGTAACATGCTATTGAGAGTAATCTTGCTATGACCCTTGCATGTTAGCTCTCATTGAGTACTATTGTAGATACCCTTATTGAGCTTATTGTGTTCACGATTTACTTGAGGAAAAGCAAAAGTTTGAGTTTGGGGTGTTGATGAATGGTAGATTTTCACTCATTTAAGGTCCATTTAGCTGAATAATTATTGTCCGCAATGCCTAACTTTGTCATTTTATAATAGAATATTGATGATTTGCATCTATGAAGGCAATTGGACAAGGCAAGGAGTATTGTTTAAAATAATTGCCAAAAATACAAAAAAAAGTGCTAAGTGAACATTGATTATTGCCTAACATGAAGGGAGGATCATCGTTTTAGCACGACCTCACCCAAACTGACAGTGCATAACACTTGTGTCTATCAACGAATATTGATGGACTCCAGTAGAAAAGGAGATGCATTGAACAAGAATTGTGGTCCTGATGCACATCGCTCAAAGCGACTATATGCAAGGCAAAGAATTAACGTTGGAACGGTGAACAAATGTGGTATTCGGCGATTTATCGATCGTGAAATGCTGAGTCAAACAAGTTCGTCAACTATAGTTCAAACATTGAAGCCTAGAGCATCATAAGGCGAGCTGAGGAGCGAAGGGCGAGTCACCGATCAGGTTTGGCGAGCCTGACTAATATGGCCAAGTTGGTTACAAAGTGAATTTTGGGTCAATTTTTGGGAAATTATAAATATCCCAAAGGATATAAATTTTAATAGGTTGATTTTGAGAGTTTATCAGAAAGTGAGTTTAGAGAAAGAACACTTTCCTAGACTTTAAGGTTTTTTTAATTAAAGCCAAAATCTCTTGGGTGGATGGTACCACCAACTTAAAATCTCTTTGTAGCATTGATATATTATCCGAATGTGTTATTGGAGGTGTGGAAAATTTAGTGAATGCAATGTCTCAGAGAGTGTATGATGATGTGGTTTACGTTAGAGGTGAAACGTCGGAGGTTTTTCAGCTAAGCTATCCAAGGCTTGCCAAAAATCAAGATTGTACCAAAAATAATTATGAAAGTTGGTACAAAAGGGAATGTGAAGATGCTCCATATGTGTAACCTTTTAATCTACATGATTCAATGAGTACACAACCCGATGATTTGTTGACTAATATTCTCGACAAATTGAAGGGTTCAAATATGATTTTGCAAGGAATAAAAAGTGATGGTCGGCTTTTTCCACAAAGGTAATCTCACATTCATCCTCCGTTAAGTCACTCAAAGAAAAGATGAAAGAACTGAGTGCTCTTGTGTGTACTAATCCTTATAAGAATTTAACGAATTATGCAAATGATAGTCAGAGGAATGCCACCCGAATTTCAGTCATAGTTACTATAAGTGGGGAAACTTTTCAAGAAATAACTACGCCCGATAATGAAGATGTTCAAGGGGTGATTGTCGATGATGAATCACCTAAGGAATGAGTAAGACATAAGCAAAAAGAGTTGAAGGTGAGACAAAGTCAAATGTGAAGTAATACGGTGCTGAGGACTCAACCACATTGCCTCAAATAAATATAAAGCCTCATTTTCGTCAAAGATTAAGAAAGAAGAATGACAATGCAAAATTACAAAAGTTCGTGGAAATAGTGAATGATTTTAAAGTGAATATACCATTGGTGGATATCTTGACTGAGCTACCGGGTTATGCCAAATATATGAAAGAATTGATGACGAATAAGAGGGTGATATATTTTGAAACAATTGAAATGTCACAAACATGTAGTGGGTTAATGACAAAGAATACACTCCTCAAGAAAGATGATCCGTGAGCTTTTACTCTTCCATGCACTTTTGGTGCGAGTAAATTTTCTAATGATATTTAATAAGCTTGCGCTTGTTAATCCCAAACCAAAAAACATGAGGTTGTTAATGGCTAATCATTTAATAAAAAGGTTGGTTGGTGTGGTGTATGATTTCCTAGTAAATGTTGATAAATTTGTGTTCCCCATTGATTTTGTAGTGCTTGATTTTGGTCATGCCGGTTATTCTTGGTAGACTATTCTTTGTCACCAGAAAAATGATGTGTCATGTGGAATGTGGTGAATTGAAGTTCTGAGTTAATGATGAAGTAGTTAGCCTCAATATTCATAAATCATTGAAATATTCAAGTGATATGCATGTTGTATCTCACTTGGATCAGACTGATGAAGTTGTGGCAAGTCTTGGAGATGCAACGTATTATGGGGAATCATTGGCTCAAGTGCTACTTAGTTATGATCAAGCTGAAATTAGCGACTATGATGAAGTTATTGTTGCTCTTGTGGGTGTAAGCTTACACACTTTGTTTCAAATGAAGCTTGATCTTGATTTGTCTAGTTGAGAAGCACCACTAGCCAGGCCAACTATTATTGAGACAACAAAATTGGAATTGAAGGAACTTCAATCACATCTTAAATATGTTTTTGTGGGGACTAAAAACACACTCCCGATTATTATTTCAAGTGATGTTGAACAATATCATGTTCAGTTGTTAATGGTGGTGTTGAAGAGGCACAATAGAGCCTTGGGATGATCAATTTCCAACATCGTGAGAATTTCAATTTGTTTATGCACTCACAAAATTTATTTGACTGAATATTGCGAACCAAGCATTGAGAATCAACGACGGTTAAACCCCCTAATGCAAGAAGTGGTGAAAAAGGAAATTATAAAGTGATTAGACGTGGGAGTGATTTTTGCAATTGTGGACAGACATTGGGTGAGTCAGGTCCAATGTGTTCCTGCAAGGTGGTATCATGGTATTTCCATATGAAAAGGTTGAGCTTGTCTCTACTAGACCCATGACGGGTGGCATGTGTGTATGGACTATGGGAAGCTTAACTCATGGACCGAAAATGTTCATTTCCCAATACTATTTATCGATCAAATACTTCATAGTCTTTCAGTAAAGGGGTGGTATTGCTTTATTGATGGGTATTCCGGATATAAACGAATCTCCATTGCACAAAAGGGTCTAGAGAAAAGAACTTTTACATGACCTTATGGAACATTTGCCTTCAAGCGAATGCCCTTTGGGTCATGTAACACGCCGACTAATTTTCAATGGTACATGTTATCAATCTTCGTGGATATGGTGGAGGATTCCATTGAAGTGTTCATGGATGATTTTTCAATCATTGGAGACTCTTTCTAAGAGTTCTTGAATCATTTGGAGATGGTTATTAAAAAGGGGTGTTGATTCGAATTTGGTTCTCAAATGGGAGAAGTGCCACTTTATGGTGAAAGAAGGATTTGTGCTTGGGTACAAAATTTTTTGGGGATGGTATTGAAGTTGATCAAGCTAAAGTCCAAGTAATTGAAAAATTACCTCCCCTAATTTCGGTAAAGGTAGTAAGAAGTTTCTTTGTGGACGAGTCGGGAATCTTGACTCATTTAGGGATTATTATTGAATGAATTAGTGCATTTGATGCCTATTTTGTGTTCATAACTGATGTTAATTTATTCATGTGCAGCAATAAAGGCTTAAGAACAAGGCAAGGACATTACAATGCGAAAAGAAGCAAACAAAGTTTGAAAATATAAAGAAAAGAAAGGCTAAAGCTCGCAAAAGCCACCAGCGACTCGTCGAGTGAGCCTTCAGCTCGCCAAAATGTCCAGCACATTGGCTCATGAACTAAGCCAACTCAGTTATCAAGAGAGCATTTCGGTGATACGCCAAATGGAACGACAAGCTTGACCCAGCTCTCCTAAATGAACAGAACAATTAGGTGCAGAAGTTAAGCCAAAACGCGAGAAGAGGTGCCCCTTGGCCGATTGCCGAGTCGTTCGGAGATCCCAACTAACTTCGCCGAGTGAGCCCTCGTACTGAAACTTTGGGATGTGTTTGGAAATATCAAAATTCATTTCTGAAAAAGAGAAAAAAGGGTCTTACCAGTATTTAGAGTTTTACATATACTTGGACATTATTGAATACTCTTGAAGAGGATTTTGAGCTTAGATTATTGAGGATTTGAGATTCTAGTCTTAATTTCGGTGTTGAGTATTGGCGATTTTTTCAATCCGATGGAACATCATTTTGGCAACAATTTCTTGTTTTTTGCTATGATAGGCTAAACCCCATTTCCTTACGGGTGTGACTATGTAATTAAATACATAAATTCGCTTATGGGTATTGTTAATTGATATATTTAATGTTGTTTTGAAATGGGATCAATCATTTATTCATTTGAATCTATGAACTGAAGTTATAAATTTAGTTCTAGTCTTAGCTCTTGATGTTTGCTTGCCAATGTTGCGTAGAATAGAATAAATGATTGATAACTGTATTGGCTTATGTCTCTATAAGCCAACTTGATAAAGTGGGTTAAGTTAAGGAATTGGGTTGTTTTGTATTGTGAAGATTTTTGAGGTTCGAAGGAACCCTCTCGAAATAAGATAGTTGATTGAAAGATAGTTGTTATATTAAAAACCAATCCTAACCATTGAGATTCAACAACTTAAAGCAATTCAGAACTATCCATAAAGTGAAATTTGTGTTCAGTTACTCACACTATCTTAAGGTCCTCTTTATACTTATTCAAACTCCATACTATTTATTTTCGTTAACAATTGTTTACCAAACTCACTTGATATTGAACATTAGAACCTATCAATTTATATTATGTTACGTGTTATTTACTTCCGTTCTACAAGAAATTAGAACACTTGAATACTTCATACTTGAATTTTTTATCGTATCACTCGTTGTGTGATCGATAAAAACTCATCGTTGGGTTTATACTTGTTGGTGACCGCCTAGACTTTAAATTATAAAAGGTCTAGTTGAGCGTTATAAAAAATGGCGCCACTGCCGGTGATTGGTGTTTAAAATTCTTTTATTGAAGTGTTTTTGTGAACTAATTTAGTTGTAGCAGAATTTTCTTATTAGTGTTTTTATTGTTTGCTCTCAATAGGTGAAGAAATGAGTGTGAACGGGAGCAATGTGAGTAAACATGGAAACAATGATGACATCAGAGACTTGAACGATGTCAATGTTGATCAAATAGGTAGTGTTGGTGCTATTCGTTTGCCCCCAACTGTGGGAAACACTATTTTTAAATCGACAATTCTTCAGCTGCTCCAAATGAAAGGTTTCTTCAGCGGACTCTCTCATGAGGAACCTCATGATCACATTTGGAATTTTATGGATGTGTGTGGACCATTCTCCTTCAATAATATCTCTCAAGAGTCAATATGACATCGTTTGTTTCCCTTCTCTCTAGTAGGGGAAGCAACAAAGTGGTTGACCGATATGCCAAGAGACTCTATTACTTCTTGGGAGGAACTCCCAGAAGTGTTCTATGAATGATTTTGTCCTCCCTCGAAGATGGTGAGGTTGAGGGATAACATGCAAAATTTCAAACAGATTGATGGTGAACCTATTCATGAAGCGTGGTTGAGGTTTCAAAATCTACCTCTCAAATTTCCTACACATGGATTGCATGATAATGTGCTCTTGCAATATTTCTATTGGAGTCTTAACACTATCAATAGAGGTGTTGCCGATCAACTTATTAAGGGTGGTATTATGAGACAACTTTTTGCCGTGGCGTTGTTGTTGTTTGATGAGATGAACAAGATTAACCAGGCATGTAATACAAGGAAGGATCAAGTATCTCCTCTAAATATTGGGTTGACTAAAGAACAACTAGAAAAGAACCAACAACGCGATGAAAATATGGCCAATTGATGATGACACAAATGGACTTGTTGACGAAAATGTCATGGGGGAGGCTATAAGACGGTGAATGCGGTTGGTGCTAATAGTGGGATGATCCTAGATAATGCATAATTTGAAGAAATGTATAATGAAGAATTTCAATTCTTGTCAATCCAAGTAGGGGATTCTAGCACTACTACAAAATGGGTCTTTAGCGACAATTATTTTGCAGCAATAAACTAATTGTTGCTAATGTATGAAGGGTGGAAATATATCCATGGCCAATGCATATTAGCCAGCAATAAGTGTATTTTTAGTATCAATTCTAAAACATAGCCACTAAAACCTTAATTTTTTTCTCTTTCCGCAACAATTTTTCTCTACTGTATTGAAATAAGTCCCGCCTTTCTGAAAAAATAAAATTCCCCAGCCTGATTAAAAGTTACAACTTAGATATTCCATCACAGATTCACAACATCGATCCTAAAAAACCTAAATCGCAATCTTCGGGTATGTAGATTGATCCTCTCCAAATTTTAGGCGTATGTTCTTTCTCCCTTTCTATTTCTATGTATGTAGATGTTATTTTTCTATTTATTTTTGTAACTCTGTATATCTCTTTTGGTATTTGAACCGTCTTATTTTCTTTTTATCATGTTTGCTAATCTTGTATTCATCAATAACAAGGAAGAAAACTAAAAGTGTATTCACTCTTCTTAGTTGGTCAAGTAAGCTTCAGTAGGAACTTTTTTTTTCTCAGTTAAGAAATTTAGTGGGATTATAGAAGAAATGAAACATGGCTTTGTGGCCTATAGGACCTAATCATAGTCAAGTTTACACCAGATTACATTAGAGTCTGTCATTAGTTTGGTCAATTTCATACTGCATTGGTTGTTTTTCTAGTGATTTATTGGTTTATCTATGGGTTCTATGATTTTTTTATACTCAGTTTTAGAAGATTTTGGTCGACCCCATAAACTTTAATAAATTCATCATAATATGCTTGTCCAACATAATATAAGAACCCAATCTATTATGTTCTTGCAAATTATCCTTCCCCATACTTCTATCTAGATTGCTGTTTATTTCAATAGTTGCAAAGATTATCCTTTACTGAATCTTTGAAATAATAAAATCCTTGAAAATACATGAATTTAATTTGTCTTCTACAAATTTTCGATGAAGATAAATTGTCATCGTTTGATGTGTTGCTACTACAAATATGCTAATGTCAGGATAGAGTAACTTTTAAGTTGCCAATGTATGTTTTACTTGGTTAAAATGCGAGTAGCAACTAAATTTCAGAGTTAATAAGCTCTTTAACCGAGCCTTTATACCTTGTAATAAAATCCCTGTGCTGATTTAGCATTTCTCCGCACTTAGTCTTTTTGCAGTTTTGTCCCTCAACTGTCATAGAACTTGAGCTAATAAACTTGGATGTTGATTTCAATAGTTGTTGGAACTTCTCAAACTGATTTGTTTAGTTCTTTGTCATTGCTTGTTATTTTATTAGCACGAGTGGCTACAATTTGTGAGTTCTATCATATTCGTTTTATATAGTTTAAAAATACAATCTTGGAGAATAAGAATAAACGGACGATACTATTTTGTTGATCTTTGATGGCTAAATTGTCTCCTTTTATCCGTCTCCATCTTCTCTTTTCATGTATGCTTTAAGGATGGTACGATAATCATTCTTATCCCTCTCTTTCTTGTCTTCGTTGGTAAATTTTTCTACTTCCCTGGTATTCAAACACTTGTGGATAAGTTTGGTAGTGATTTGTGATGTTCAAACGGATTGGAAATTTTAAAAGTAATTATTTCATTATTTGCTAAGTTGTGCTAAGTAGTAATTATTGATTAAATTGATTCCCATGCTTTTTTTACTAATTTATGAATTGAATTGATTCCTCCATGTGGTAATACCTTTG
Organism: Solanum tuberosum; assembly: GCF_000226075.1. NCBI lineage: Eukaryota > Viridiplantae > Streptophyta > Magnoliopsida > Solanales > Solanaceae > Solanum > Solanum tuberosum. Next base: position 975,056 of record NW_006239138.1, on the reverse strand, counting down.
TTGATATATTCAGATTATCATAATCATTCAGAAAATTCATTTTTTTATTTTCCTAACCGGGGAACTAAGTAAAGTACATAGTTGGCTAAGCTGGGGCATATTTGAGGTTATTGCTAGCTAGTACATATTAAAAGTTAACTAATATATAAGGAATTGAATAAACATATGGTTTCAGTCCTTGTTAACTCTAGGCTAAGTTGCATCATAATACAAGTAGGTGGTGTAACAAAAATGACGAGGTGTTGGTAATCTTTTGTGGCCATTGTTTTCCATTGTGTTCCAAAATATTTGCTACGCCATAACTTTCTCGTTAGATGTGGCTGAGAACTGGATCACACAGCTTGTGCAGAAGTTCCATTGTGAATTTGGGAACTAGAATGAAAAATTGTTTTCTGCTTTTGATTATGACTTATGTTCTCTTCTAAGAAATTTTCGAGTTTAATGATTACTTAGGGCCTCCTAACTAAATTAATTTGGCAAAAAATTTAAACTAAGATATTTAAAATCTGTTGTCTCCCTGAGTAGTCATAAATACGATGCCTACAATTTCAGGAGAAAAATCAAGTTCATGATTTCTATCAATCAACATCCTAACTAAATTAATTTGACAAAAGGTTTATATGTTGCATATTATTGATTATTTTTCCAATGAGGTCTTTGTTATTGAGATTTATTTTAATTACATAAAAGTGTGGGTACAAATTACTGTAAACATCAGCCATCTTAATCTTCATGTTAGGTTGATGTGAACTATTCAGTTCATTTGCTTTTTATATCACTTCTGTTAAAGATCCATTATATTGTCGAAGCCGATGTTTATATCTTTTGAATTACTGAATCTCTCTCCTTTATAAATTGATCCATTTCCTTACTCAAGTTCACAAATTTTTCTTTGAACTCACTTACTCGGAAATGATTTAATATCTAATTGTCATGTTGCATGCATGATGGGCTGCTAGTCTTGAGTCGTCAACCCCTTAATGTGTTTAAAGTGTCATTCGAGGATGAATGTTCCTAAGTGAGGGATAATGTAACGACCCGTAAAATGAATAGGTGAAACTAGAGCTTAACTAGTGTGTCTTTGAGTTGCTGAGGGGTTGCTTGTTAAAAAATGTTGTCCCGAGCATAGGTTGAGGGGTTTAGGGGTTACACGTAAAGGTACAACTCCCCAAGGACCACCCAAGGTATCCTTGAGGAGGAACCTAAGCCTAAACCCCAAGACCCCAAGAAAACCAAAAATCTAGAAATTTGGGTTGACCTACGGATGGGCACCTATGCCCCGTAGGTCCTTCCACGCCCCGTGCATGGCCTCCGTGGGTTAAGGCTCCCAAAACCAACTTATGTTCCCAAGTGGGGGATAATGTAACGACCCGTAAAATGAATAGGTGAAACTAGAGCTTAACTAGTGTGTCTTTGAGTTGCTGAGGGGTTGCTTGTTAAAAAATGTTGTCCCGAGCATAGGTTGAGGGGTTTAGGGGTTACACGTAAAGGTACAACTCCCCAAGGACCACCCAAGGTATCCTTGAGGAGGAACCTAAGCCTAAACCCCAAGACCCCAAGAAAACCAAAAATCTAGAAATTTGGGTTGACCTACGGATGGGCACCTATGCCCCGTAGGTCCTTCCACGCCCCGTGCATGGCCTCCGTGGGTTAAGGCTCCCAAAACCAACTTTCTGAACCAATCCATGAAATGATAGCACGGTCCGTGACGCCACCCACGGTCCATGGGTGAGGGTCCATAGGTCATGCCTGTGCTTGCTGTCTTTGTTCGGCTTAAGTGGAGGTGGTTTGGTAAATTCATTTTAAGTTTAGTTAAGTTGAGGGATGGTTATTATAAGTTATTTAAAGTATTTTAAGGGTTTTAAAAGTATTAAACTCTATTTTCAACTCATTATTTCAAAACCCAAATAAAAAACCTCCCATGCCATTCAAAAGTTCTCTCTCTAGAAACCTCCATTGGAGGTGACAGATTCAATCTCTCAAGGACAAGTCTATATCTTTTTCAAGGAATTTTCGTGCAGTTATTTCATAAAAGGTATGGTAGTCTTCATCCTTGACTTAGTTTCTTTCAAGGAGCCAATTTCCAAAGTGATTACAAATCTCCAAAGTTCCCCTAAAACCCTAGTCTTCAATCTTGGCATGGGTTCGATGCCAAACGATTTTTAAAAGCTTTATTACATTGAATTATAAATGAATTGTGTATTTAAAGATAAATTAAGATGATTTCTCCCTTGAACCCATGTTTTCCCCCAAATTCATTTGTGAATTGTGAATGGGAATTGATTGATCATGGAAGTATGTTGAATTGTTTATGTTTATATTGAATTAATTATTGAATCATGTCAATTTACTTATCTATTGTAGTACGTTGGATTTATGGGTTGATGTTGGTTCATAGCCTTGGAAGGCAAGTGCAGGAAGAATATATGTATGACTATGATGTGAAGTATATTTGTGTGATCTCAATGAAAGTGTTATGATCATGTTTAGAATGTAATTGTGTTATGATTGAATGTTATTTCTCAATTAACACCTATGAATGATGAGGCTATATGTGAAAGGTTATTCTCACACACACACTCATGAATGACTAATGAATGAAGTTTCTATGATTATGTTAATGATGATGGGTTGATTGAAAGGCTATTGTCAAGTGTACTCTAATGAATGATAATGACATGTTGTGAAAGAACTTTCTCACAATATGGGATTCCTAGTTGAAAGGCTATTCTCATAATTGAATCTATGAGCTATCTAATGAATGAATGTTGGGTTTGAGAAGGATGCCCATCCCAGATTATGTTAATGATGATGGGTTGATTGAAAGGCTATTGTCAAGTGTACTCTAATGAATGATAATGACATGTTGTGAAAGAACTTTCTCACAATATGGGATTCCTAGTTGAAAGGCTATTCTCATAATTGAATCTATGAGCTATCTAATGAATGAATGTTGGGTTTGAGAAGGATGCCCATCCCAGAGTTGAGGCGGGGTATCTAGCAACAATCTCTTATCCCATAATAAGGAATGTTAAGTATTCTTTGGGGAATAATGCTAAGCACCGAGTGGATATGAATTGAGATGGATGCTCATCCGGGAATTGAGGCGAGGTATCTAGTAACAATCTCTTGAGATGGATGCTCATCCGTGAGTTGAGGCGGGGGATCTGGTAGCAATATCCCTATCATATAACTATGTGCCCACATAGGTCTAGCTAGTGGATCCAACTAAGCTAAAAGTAATGGTCCTACCTTAGGCTTGTAGGAATCCCTTATCTGGTGAGTGTGACACCGGGATTCCATGAATTTGCTAACATGGTCTATGTCGGTTAAGGCTTACCCCCATAAAGGATGTTAATGAACTATGGCTTCTCAAAAATGTACTACTTAGTGTGGGTGGTAGTATGGGATGCCATTTATGCATTGCACAAGTAGACTTTGAGAGTAGTCACGGTGTTTTCCTTTATAATGTTTTAAGAAATGAATGTTCTCTTATGATAATGTTAATGGAGAATGTTGGTTTAATGTCTTATGAATGAAGGTGTTCTTAATGAAGCTAATGGGGAATGGTGACTTATGTATTTAATGAGATAATGCATGCTATACTTGGATTCTATTATGAGTTACTTCCTTGTCATGAATTATTGAGTATGAATGTGCCTTGTGTATGGTGGCTTCAAAGGATTACTTACTGTGAGTGGTAGTATGGGATGCTACTCATACATTGCACAAGTATAACTTAGGGTTGACCTAGATGTTGGTCTTAATGTGTAGATATGACTTATGTAATGTTTATGTCTCTTATGTATGAGTATTGAGTAAAGATGGAAAGGATGAATGGTAAATTCACTTTTGGTGGCCTTAAGTGGTATCTAGTGTGGATGGTGGTATGAGATGCTATTCATATATTGCACAAGGTATGGCATTGGGTTACTTGAGGTGAAAGCTTAAGGTAATGAAATGTCTTATATAAGGATTATGTTCTAATGTGGTGAAATGATTTGTATGTTGGTTATGTTTGTATATTATGCCTCTTATGCTTATGTTCAAGAAGTTTTCTCAGAAAGGCATATATCATGACTTTCAAATAAAATGTTACCCATTACTATCTGAACAAATGGATTGTGAGTTTAATGACAATTGAAATATCAAACTTCATAGCTAAACCTAAATCTAATTATGTCTGAAATAAAGCCTCTAACTAACTAGAAATTTTGGGACATTCTCCGGCTAGATCTAGCAAAAACTGAAACTAAAGACTTAAAGTAGAAAGATAATCATGTCAATCGTCCTCGAAGAATAAGGACTGACCACTAATGCTGCTAAAATGGAGATCGGGAACCGATCTATGCGTGATCTAAAAACGAAGGACCTGAACCTAAATCACGAGAAGATGTAGCGCAGAGTATCGTTAGTACTTGAAATGTACTGAGCATGCAAGATAGAATAAAGCTAAACAATATACATAACTTAACAAAGTATATAACTGAACAATGATATAATCTAAACAAGATGGTAATATTGATATATACTAAAAATAACTGAACTGAACTATGTGTATGCGATGACAAAGTTTATAACATGCTTAAACTGAATATTGAACTATAACTGATAACCTGGTCAATGAACTAGTATCTGACTGAAATACCTACTAATAACTGACATAAAACCACATTAGATAAATGTGGAGTCCGATATAAATGCCCCATCGAGAGGACCCAATATACCATGCCAGAGTTATGGAGGCATGACTAGTGTGATCGCTAAACTGATGCCCACAGAGGGGACTTATAATCTATGGGGGCACGTAGTTCTAGGACTTTAGGGTGAGTGACTCTAGTCCAACTCAGTATACAACCTACTCACAACTGAATATGTGAAATTTATAACATACTGAAGTAAACAGGATAGCTCAATAATTTGGCATGCAAATCTGAAAATACAACGTGTATATCAGATAATGAAACATTCAAAAACTGAGGCATGTATATTTGTTTATCTAACCTAGTTAATGTATTTCATGAACTAACAGAACTATATAACCAGGGTTCTGAGTTTATGCACGAATCTGGGCAAAAACGATACTACTACATGATAATCTTATTAGTAACATTAAAATAACTAATTCATAATAATCTGCTAAACTTCTATAAACCCTAGGTCTAGATAATATGGTGTGAATCAACAATCTGACTAAATTCTAGGGACCTAATGGGTCAAAGGAACCCACTAGCAAAATCCCAAATACCTGGTGATGAAATTAACAGATAAATCTTTCTATTTCGAGGCTGGCACTGATGAAAACGTTGATGCATTTTCTTGGAGGGCTGTTTTACTTCTCTCTCTAATTTGATCTAAGTTTCACTTGATTTTGGTAAATGATAGATTAGGGTAAGTTCTAATTAATTTAGTAGGCTAAAATAGACCAAAACTATGTAGTTTAAAGGTTAAACGACATAGTTTAGGGGTCAACGCATAAGGATAAGACCAAATGACCCCTAACTTAAAAGTTGTCAGGGCTACTGATGAAATTGACCGACGGTCTGTGTATTGACCCACGGCCCGTCCTGGTCAACCACCGACGGGGTTCTGGGAATAGAAATTTTGCGTCAGACCTACGCCCCGGGACCACGGACCGTGGTCTAACCTACAGTCCATAGGTTCTGGCATAGGTCTAGACTTTAAATAATTCCCTGGGCTTTTCTGGGGAAGGCTATAGGTGTCCATCCACAGACCCCACCTACGATCCGTATGTCACCCTACGGTCCATGGGTGGTTCCTGTCAGTGGCATCTGCAACTTTTGATTTCTGCAATCTGGTCTATTTAGGATACGGGGTGTTACAGAAACAAGTTCCCATTTACTCAAGGAAGGGCAAGTCCAAATCAGTCTCCCCTTCCATACATCTGTTAGATGAAGACATAGTTCAGGAGCACATCCCGAAAACCATCAGGGGCTCCCCTACTCCTCCCCGGACCACGAGGACTATGGCCAGGCAGATACTTACTTCTTGTGACGATGTCGAGGTCACTCCCCCCCGGTCTAAGAAGGGGGCCACAAATAGTGAAGAATCGCAGTTCGGCTCCCGTTCCAGCATCAGCACCTCTTCATGTTCCGATGCCAATAGCACAGATGCCCAGTACCTTCTCAAAGTTTAGATGGTTCCCAACGCCAAAGAATCAAACAAGTGATGTGTTGCGGGTCAGTACCAAATATATGATGTTGGAAAGGTGTTGAATGAACACCGGAAGATGGCCCGAATCATTACTGAGGAGCGCAAGGTACTGACAGGGATTCTCCATACCGTGCCCGTTATTGAGGAACTTTTTCGGAGGCAAAGATTTGAGTGGATGGCATGGAATGTAGGTAACATTAGCGTGGAGATGACTTTAGAGTTTTAGGACTCTTATAGTGCCACCGTCCACAATGTTATTACCAAAAGGGCTAAGCCACTGGCCCAACCTCCACTTCAGGCCACACTGGTGCAGAATTTCTCCATTGGCATCTCAAAGGCTACCATTCACAGTTTTATTTACGTCCTAGCCCACACTCTGTCGATTAATATAGCAGAGTACAACTACATGATGGGTATCATTCAAAGTGGGGCATTTCAATAGGATGCCGAGTAGAGAGAGACACTACTGAGGTGGATATACATAGCTGAGGATGGAGAAGGCAATGAATGGGTAAGGAATATGACACTACCTATCTGAAAAGCAACTATGAGCTTCACCGCGAAGTTCTTCTGGTCCGTGGTTCGTACAAGGCTGTCCCCTACTAAGGCGGCCAATGTTGTTACTTTGGAGTGGGATTGAAGCCTCCGGCCCTAAAATCCTGTATCTGATATTCCATCTCTACAGGGAGGCTTCAATGCTTATTCCCATTGTGACAGGTTGTTTGAGGTGACGAAGATTGTGGACATCGGCCTCATTTCAGATGATGCCAATCTTGTTGCACCGTGGAGGGACCCCCAGGTTGACCTACCAACCTTAGGTGCTGATCTTGCTGTTGATGTGGAGCAGATCTAGGTTGATGACACAACCATACCTTCAACAACCACTGATACACATGCTACTCCCTCCACCGCCACTAGCAAGGTCACGAGGTCATCCCGAGCCACCCCAGTTTAGAGTCTACTCTAGTTCATCTGGCCCAAGTTCAGTAGTTAGAGGCCCAGATGGCGACCTTGCTGCAACACATGAGACTCTGGATACAATGTTCTGTTGAGGAGTCAAAAACTCATATGGAGCAGATGATAGATAGGAAGATTCATGTGGTCCATAAGCGCCTTTATGCATTTGAGTTGAGAGTCGGGGAGAGGCCTACGCCCACCATAGATGTGACCACCTTCCAGACGGAGTCGGCTAGTCTCTATGCTGACGTTGATGCCCTTGTAGCCCCTACTGAGATTGTACAGAGGCTACACTCGCGGTTGAGGAGGAGGAGGTGGTGATGACCTCTCTCTTTGGTGACATTATGCAACCACCCGACCCTTCTCGTGCTGCTGGGAAGCGCCACTGCTCTGATCATACTTCTAATACTGAAGAGGCTTGACGAGCAAAGAAGAGGGAGCACCAGCAGTTAGAGGCAGCCCAACGGTAGTCGATTATTGATGAGGAGACGAGCCAATAGCGGGCCCATTAGGTGGATTGTCACGACCCATCGGTACCCCCTAGATGTAAAGAGGCGTACAAGACCCAGAGAGGCCTCATACATGCTCCTTAGCATATCATAACATAGAGTAATAGAAATGATGCGGAAATTTAAAATATTTTTCCTTACAATCAAGTCTTTATAAAAACAAGCTGAAGTCTATAACACTTTATCTCAAACCATCTAGTACTTGAAAATCTTTGGGAAGCATCCCATACAAAAGGTCTAACATAAAGTTGAAAGACATAAAAGAAAGGTGATCAAATCCTAGATGCTATGAGGACTCACCAAGTCTTAACCCCATGCTCTACTAGGAACCTAGCCACGGGGTTGGAACTCAATATTGTCGGACCCTACATTTGATAAGAATGTAGGCAAGAGTATGCATTAGTACAAACTGTACTAAATGTGTTAGCTAGCATAAGTCATCAATAGAGGTATAACATAAGCATTGGTCAACATAAGACATAATTCATAAACATAAGAGCTACAACATATTCATAAGCATATTCAATACTGAGATCTTCTTAACATAAGAGAAACACTTCATAAATAACCTTAAAACATACATGTGCAAAGCATGAATAAGACCCCATAAAATCTCACCCATGCTAAGTAAACCACTTAAGGTCATCATTTATGTTCGTCATCTTTTATTCTCATCTTTATCTTATCTTTCATGGACAAGGGGAATCACCACTAGTCGTACATATCATGGAAGGCCTTTCAAGCTACAATCCACACAATTTATTCTTCATGACATACTTCACACTATACTTGCTTTTCTTTCAACACAAAAGAGGATTCATAGGTATTCGCCTCCTTGGTCATTTTAAGGAATCATAGGTATCCACCTCCATGTTCATTTTAAAGAACCATAGGTCTTCGCCTCCATGTCCTATTTGGTGTAATGTAGGTATTCCCCTCCACATCACTTTATAAGGATCATAGGTATTCGCCTCTATGTCCATCATAATATGATATATGTAATCGCCTCCATATCACTTTAAAGGCTAATGGATATTCACCTCTTGCTTTGTTTTAGAAGTTATATATTAAGGGTAGTCACCTCACACTTATCATATCATGACATGGGTAATCACCTCATATTTATTTATTTAGGAATAAGGGAAATCATCTCACTTCCCTCTCATATGAAGGTCTTAGGGGAATCACCTCAAGCCTCATCATATCTCGTAGTCCTTGGACTTAGATTCATTTTAGGTGATCAAGCCTTTCAACCTAGAATCTTACTAAGTGAGAAAACGTTTCACATCATATCATATTGATGCATAAGTGTGTATATGAGAATAACCTTTCAACAACACAACAACAACGTGGATACTTTACTCTCAAAGCATCATTAATACTATTGTATTGGTTTCATAGAAAATGCATAATCTCATACTTTACCTCTTTGAGGTTCTAAACTTTCTTTCAATCATCACATCTAGAATTCTAAAATTAGACATAGATATCATCATAACTCATGTGATTGTATCACTTCATACATACAAACATTCATAGGGTACATTAGGTGGGTAAAGTCCTTCCACAACAATTCTATCTAATAGTCTACCATTATCATATAAGCTTCACTCTTAAAGCCTTAACATACATAATTCCTCGTGTTATGTTTATTCTCAAAGCCCTAGAAATCAACATTCATGACTACAAGTCTTTACTCTCAAAGTAATACTTTTCACCATCATCATATATGCCTAGATCTCAAGACATTCTAATCACATGCTTCATTCTTTAACAATTCCAACCATACATCATCATATAGGATTGAAGCCAACATTTACAAATCATGACTCAACATATATACTTTAGACTCATTTAATTCATATTTATATTTTCTCTAATTTCAAGAAATATACTATACATATCTTTAATCCTAGAAGATTATTTCTAAGTCCTCAGTTTCTTCTTTCAATGCACAAATCCCACTTACTTCAATTTCATCTTTCTAGACATGGGTTACCCATGTAAGCATGTAATTTTATATTAAAAATATGATTTACAAACAATTCAACCATCCATTCAATTGGATCAACATACATTAATACCCACAACATTGCAAGAAACCCTACCTAGAATTGGAGATTTCATCTTCACAATGGGGGAAATCTAGGGAACACCATGGATGAAAGAACTCGATGGATGTAAAGCTATCATACCTTAGTCACAATAACCTCAAAATATTGGATATTTGGTGCCTTGATCTTGACCTAACTTCAAACTCTATCTTCTTCTTCAAGTTCTAGAGACAGAAATATTTGAGAGGATGAAATTTGGCATTCTTTGGAGTTTTGGAAATAATGACTTATTTGGTGAGTTTAAAGGGTCAAAATAGCTTATATAGGTATACTAAATCTAGGCAAAATGACATCACTTAACACCAATTTAAATAGGAATTACCCATAATGCCCTTAATTGGGCAGCCTAGTGCCAGGTGATATGCTCTACGAGCCGTGGTCATCACCACTGGCTGTGGTCCTCACCACTGGTCGTGGTCCTGCCTGTGGTCCTTGGTCAAGTGGCTAGGCCACCATGTCATGGCCTCCAAAAGTTCAAGGTGTGACCGCGAGCCTTCCCACTAGCCGTAAAGTGGCTCGTTGTGATGAGCCTACTTTATGCTGCCCTTAGGGAGCTACTTCCCAAGCTCCATGGACCACTCCACGAGCCGTGGTCCTCATCACTGGGCGTGGTGGTGGTCGTGAAGATGGGGAAGTGCTTGGTAAGCTTGGGCAGCCTTGGAACTTGGCTTGGGCCTTTCCCCTTTGCACTTGCCCTCTCACACTTAGACCTAGTTGGCCTAGTAAACTACGGGGTGTTACATTATCTCCCCCTTGGGGACATTCATCCTCGAATGACAGTCTAGGCACCTTTTAAAAGGAAACGACTCTAGACTAGCAGCCCATCATGCATGCAACATATCTAAATGCACACAACCGAGGAAGAAAACTTCAACACAAAGCTAAACATACTCAATGCAACACAAGGAAGCAGGAACTACATCTATCAACCCATTATACATGAAACCTCATAACTAATCATGTCCAAGGAGGTACTACCATCTCCAAGTAAAAACATGCTTAACAGAATCTCATGGAGCTCATATGCAATTTACTCTCAGAAAGTATTCATTCAAGGAGGAATCTCTCAACTCCGAACTACGGTATGCTCATCATTTCATCTCATGAAGTCTAAGGGAAACTCATACTCAATGTACTAGAACATGAGGAAATAATCACATAAACTCATTTTCTAAATCATAAGCTTTCATGAACATGAATCACATAAGGAAATAATGGGAACAACTAAACACACATGACTTCAAACAAGGAGCTAACCTTGGGGAACTCTTCTTGGTTCTCACTTTATAAACTTTATGGTCTAACATCTCAACCGGAACACCCTCTTAGGAAGAACTTTCATCCACTCCCAAACTTTTTAAGGGTACTAGGGATGTGGTATTTCAAACACACTCTTTTCAACTTAGAGACAGGAAAAACCGGATACACCTATGCCAACTCACAAGACAAAGCTAACTCATACTCTCCCTAACAAGATGTCTCTAGGTCTCACATGGGCCTACAAAGTGGGGACTAAACTTCCCCTTCTTACTAAACTCACTACACCCTTCTTGGGTGGCATATTTCAAGTAAGCCCAAATCATTAACATTAGGAACACACAATGCCCTTTCTATATAGGCACACCATCCCCCCTTGGGAGAAGGCCTCTACGGACTTTAAACACTGTCTCTTTCAATTCCACTAAGGTTTGATCCATACCTTGCTTAACTTTCACATTTAAGACATAAGACAATCTGGAACTATCTTAAACCACAACACTACGTTTGGTAGAGTCTATTAACCAAACACCATTACTACAACTCATAATGACTATATGAGGTTCTAAATGCCATTTTCAGGACATCATAATTTTTCACCGTCATTTGGTGCTAACCCAAAATATTAACAAGGTAACAAACTCTTTGAAGTTGGTCAACACTTAATCCCCTCTCTCTTTCCTTAACTAGGTGGTACATACAACCCTTAAAGTCAACTTAAAGACAAAACATAATCCAAACCTATGGCATAGTTTTTTTCCCTTCCACTCTCAAATAGGCTTATTCAGGAACTAACAATTGGGCTACTCGAGTTCTACAATCACATAGAAGAATAATAGGAGTGCAACAAAACCATAATAAAAACAACATCAAATTCTAGCAATACATAAACATCAAATAAGAAGCTATGAACATACTGGGATCCACTTAGGGAGCACACCCTTCATCACCTCTAGCTTGAAGTGCATAAAACCAGTTCTACTTAGGGCCACTTGTACCTGAACCAATTGGACCGGATTAAGGGTAGGGTTGAGATCTACGACGACTATCTCTTTCATTTCTAGCAACTGTAGGACAATATATTAGCTTGTGGACAAGCTTTCCGTAAAAAAAGAACCTTGGAACCCGCTAAGCATACACCCTCATGCCTTCTATTACACTTACTACACCCTGGTAATAGAACCCTACTACCATATCCTTGAGGCTTAGGGTTAGACACCGTCTTTTGGTTGAACTTAGGAGCACTTGAGGGCCCTTTCTTGGGGAACCTTTGTCTAAACATGGGGAGACCTTGTGTTGGAGAAGTTTCCAATCTCCAGTTCTAGCCATCTTTTCTTCCTTATTATTCTCCTTGAGTTTCGATTCCTCAATTTGTTGGGCATGTACCATAAGACGTGAAATATCCATATCTTGGATAAGCATTGTCGTACAACAATCTTTTTCTACCATGTCGGACACTCCCATGACAAATTTATTCATCTTAGCCCTTGAATTTGCCACCATAGTAGTTTGAGTGTACTTGGATAGTTGGGTGAACTATAAAGCATACTCCATCACACTCTTATTCCCTTGAAGAAGGTTAATGAACTCTTGCATCTTAGCTTCCCTCAACTCAAGGGGAAAGAACTTATCAAAAAATGTCGATTTAAAAACTTCCCACTTTACATGACTCTCCCGTACCGATCTAGCTTCTGTCCACAAATTATACCACACTAGAGCAACATCTTTCAATTGATAAGCGGTTAATTCCGCCTTCTCTACCAGGGTTACTATCATGACCCAGGGGTACCCCTAGATGTAACAAGATGTACTCAACCCTAAAGGGTCTTATACAAACCCCTTAGCATATCATAACATACGATAATAGAAATGATGTGGAAAGTTTAAAACTTTTTCCATCCAATCAAAGTCTTTTATAAAAGCAAGCGAAAGTCTATACACTTTGTCTCAAACCATCTAAAGCAACTTGAATAATTTTTTTGGACGCAGCCCATACAAAAGTCCAAACATAAAATGAAAGAACATAAAGGAAATGGTGACTATATCCTCGAATGCTATGAGGACTCACCAATCTTCAACTTCTTGCTCTACTAGAAGACTAGCCACGGGAATGGAACTCAATATTGTCGGACCCTACATTTGATAAGAATGTAGGCAAGAGTATGTGTTAGTACAAAATGTACTCAAGATGATAGCTACAATAACACCATTAGAGCATAACAACATAGTCATAAGCATAATCTCCAAGATAGACATAATAAAAAAATTAGTCAACCTATGGCATGATCCATAAACATAAGAGAGACATCATATTCATAAGCATAGTAAATCCTTAGATCTTGATAACATAAGAGAACTACTTCTCAAGTAACCTCAAAGCATACTTAGTGCAATGTATGGATAAGACCCCATAATCTCATCCACACTAAGTACTACTTTTACGCCATAATAATAATACTTACCATCTTTGGATCTCATCCTTAGCTTAATTCCCATAGACAAGGGAACCTTCACCATTAATCCAACATATCAAGGAAGGCAACCATAGCAACAATCCAAGCTAAGCATACAACATATAAGATAACACTTCACAAGTAGCTTCACGTCATACTTGTGCAATGCATGGATAAGACCCATAATCCCACCCATGCTAAGTAACACTCTAGGCAAGAATACATAAATGATTACAATTCATTATTTCTAGGCTACCAATGAATAGCACCATACTAGGCTAGATCAAGCTACTAATATGGCTAACATAACTACATTATGCTAAACCAAGCTATCATGGAAGACATACTATCATGCAAGTCAAAGCTATTCAAGGAAGGGTACTATTGCACCGTCCTAGCTATCAATGAAATGGTTTGGCCTAACCAAGTTATGCTACCATGAAAGCATTCTATGATGCTAGTGCAAGCTAACCTTAGAAGGGGTATGATTTATCAATCCAAGGCTACCATGAGATCTCCTACTCAAGCTACGATGAAATGGTCTTGTCTTACCAAGTCAGGATAGTCATGAAGGGATATCACATCACTACCTCAAGCTAACATAATTCATACATAAAGCGTTTGAACACTCACGGGGTACTTATTGAAGTATGCCTTAGTTCACTATGAAGTCTTATTAGATCATCCGTGAGCAACTATCACAATCCATGATCACTTATACTTTTAGATTCATTTTAGGTAAGAAAGCCTTCCAACCTAGAATCTTCATTATGTGAGAAAACCTTTCACATTATGTTCATATTAATACATAAGTGTGTATGTGAGAATATCCTTTCAACAATACAACTACATATCATAATCATAGACACTTCACTCTCAAAGTATTCATAAATTATTTACATAGGATCTATAAGAACATGCATAATATCATACTTTACCTTCTTGAGGTTTCTAAACCTTACTTTAATCATCATATCTAGAATTCTAACATTAGACATGGATATCATCATAATGAAACTTATTCTATCAATTCATACATTCAATCGTACATAAGGTAGATTAGGTGGGTAAAGTGCTTCCACAACAATTCTATTTAATATTCTACCATTATCATATAAGCTTCACTTTTAAAGCCTTAACTTACAAAATTAATCATATTGGCTTTACTTTCAAAAGCATATTAATAAACATTCATGACTACAAGCCTTACTCTCAAAGCTTTATGTAACGACTCGAGAGCACCCCTTAGTCGTTACCAGTGTATTCGACCTCGAAGAGGTCTTATACAAACCCTTAGCATTTGTCATAGCATGTATCACATAATAAAATCATGGAAAATTTAAAGCATTTACTTTGGAAGTTCAACTTCACTTCATATATGAAAAACAGAATATAACTTCGTCACAATGTACCATCTAGACATAGAAGTATCGAAAATGGGACTTAGCCCTTACATCAATAAGAAGTCTTGAAATAGGAAAGTACAACAATGTCTTTCAACACTCCCAAACCTGCCCAAAACCTAAGGACACACTAGAACACATTCTTCTCTAGTTTCCTGACGTCGTGGTTGTTTCTTGACGTTTAGACTTTTACTCTTCCAAAACCAAGTCAATTGCATTAATTTAGGGGTAGAAACATCATTTTAACTATTTTTAAGTCATTATTCATGAGGTTAGGCTCTAACTTAAGTCATAAAATTTCTGGGGTGTTACAATATCCCCCCTTAGGAACATTCGTCCCCGAATGTCACTTGGACTTCTTTCTAGGGAGACAATGACTCAAAGTAGCAGCACAACAACCCGTCACATCAACAACTTCATATCATCATATCATATAGGAATTTAATCCACAACATCACTATGCTCAAAACTCTTTACTTCACATAAGTAAAGGAGGAACTACCTTCTCCATATTTAATGAGCATCAACATATATATTAAGCAATCAACAAGACATTTCTTTAATAAGGCAACATCAAGCATGCTCATTAGAACTAACTTCAAGCATGCTCATTACAACTCTCATGCAGACAACATCACACAACATCTATGGGTGCATTTTCAACCATGAGAAACAAAATTCATGAAAATTCAAAATACAACTTAAGCATGAATTTTCACAAAAATATGCATATACAAGGAAATCATGTCATAATCATCAACACACATGATTTTTTAATTTATACCAAATTAAGAGAGGCTACTAACCTCAACTTTGGCTAGGAGTAGGAGGAAAAAGATGAGGGTAGCAGGACATCATATCAGCCTCGGCCTCCCATGTTTCACCCTCAACTAGGTGGTTTCTCCATAGGACTTTTACGGAGGCAACCTCTTTATTCCTCAACTTTTTAACTTGACGATCTAAGATTTCGACCGGAACCTCTTCATAAGAAAGGTTCTCATTCACCCCTAAACCTTCTAGAGGGAGAATGGACACCGAGTCACCTATAAATTTCTTTAACATAGAAATATGGAACACCGGGTGAACCGGGGTCAATTCAATGTGCAATTTCAACTCATAAGCGACCTTTTCGACACGCTTCAAGATCTCATAAGGCCCAACATACCGGGGGCTAAGCTCTCCATTCTTACCAAACCTCATCACCCCTTTCATAGGTGAGATCTTCAAGTAGACCCAATCACCTACTTCAAATT
>NW_006239138.1:958535-958716 GCF_000226075.1 Solanum tuberosum | reverse complement strand
TTGCTTCAAAGGGTTCCATAGCAATACTCGAGTGGTAGCTATTGTTGTAGGAAAAATTTCATCAAAGGTAGTTGGTCATCCCAATTACCTTTGAAGTCAATGACACGGTTTCAATATGTCCTCTAGGGTTTGGATGGTGTGTTCCTGAAACGACCCCAAAAATGCCCAAAAATGTGTTTCG
>NW_006239138.1:954420-958435 GCF_000226075.1 Solanum tuberosum | reverse complement strand
TTAGCATAATCTTCCGCCGAATAAGAAACCTTGACTGCAAGAAAATGAGCTGATTTAGTCAATCTATCCCCAATGACCCAAATGGAGTCATTTTGCCTAAGGGTTCAAGGCAAACCTACCACGAAGTCCATATTGACCTCTTCCCAATTCCAAGTGGGGTATCAATATCTTGAGTTAGACCTCCATGTCCTTAGTGCTCGGCTTTGACTTGTTGGCAATTTGAGCACCTACCACAAAATTTGCTATGTCTCTTTTCATTCCGTTCCACCAATAAATCTCACGTAAGTCACGATACATTTGGTGGCTCCCGGATGGATGGAGTATCAGGAACCATGGGCCTCCTCTAAGATTGTCTCTCTTAGGCCATCCACATCTGGCACACATAACCTCCTTTGGTGCCTAAGCACCCCATCTTCTCCTTGAGAGAAAGTTTCTATTGCTTTGTTGAGAACTGACTCTTTTAGTTCCATCAAAGTAGGGTCAAGATGTTGCTTAGACTTCACGTCAACAACAACCGAAAGCTCATAATTATGACGGACCATGACACCTCCTTTTGGGGAATCTTCAAGTCAGACACCCAACCGGGCTAGCCTATGTACATCACGGGCTAACTCCCTTTTCTCTTCTTCCACATGTGACACACTACCCATAGATACATGACTGAAAGCATCCGCAACCACATTTGCTTTCCGGGTGTGGTAAAAGACACTCATATCATAATCTTTCAAGAGTTCCAACCACCTCCTTTGTTAGAGATTCAATTCTTTTTGGGTAAAAACATATTGAAGACTCTTGTGGTTGGTAAACACATCAACATGTACCCCATAGAGATAGTGTCTCCAAATGTTTAAAGCAAAGACTAATGCCGCTAGCCCAAGGTCAAGAGTTGGATAATTTTTCTCATTCACCTTGAGTTGTCTCGAGGCATAAGCTATAACCTTACCATGTTGCATGAGGAAACAAGCCAAACCAACTCGAGAAGCGTCATAATATACTACAAACCCTTCGGTGCCCTCCGGTAAAGTCAAAACCGAAGCGGAGGTGAGCTTATCTTTCAACAATTTGAAGCTCTTTTCACAAGATTCCGACCATTCGAACATGGACTTCTTTTGAGTTAAGACCGTTAATAGAGATGAAATATTTGAAAATCCCTCAACAAAGCTCCGGTAGTAACCGGCCAAACCCAAAAAGCTTCGAATGTCGAAAGGACTCAAAGGTCTAAGCCAACTTTTCACCGCATCGGTTTTCTTTGGAGCAACTTCTATACCCTCACTAAAAACAATGTGGCCAAGGAAAGAAACCGATCTTAGCCAAAAATTATACTTGCTAAACTTAGCATAGAGTTGGTGATCTTTGAGGACTTGCTATACTATTCTCAAATGATTCATGTGATCATCCTCACTTTCAGAGTATATCAAGATGTCATAAATAAAGACAATACCAAATGAGTCTAGATAATTTCTAAACACACGATTCATAAGGTCCATGAAAGCCATCGGGGCATTTGTAAGACCAAAGGACATCACTAAGAACGATCAAAATGACCATATCTTGTTCAGAAGGCTATTTTCAGAACATCAACACCTCTCACCCTAAGTTGTGATAACCCGACCTCAAATCAATTTTTGAAAAGTAACTCGCTTCTTGAAGTTGATCAAATAAGTCATCAATCCTAAGGAGTGGAAACTTGTTCTTAATGGTCACCTTATTTAATTGTCGGTATTCAATACACATACGAAGATATCCATCCTTCTTCTTCACCAATAACACTGGTGCACCCTAAGGAGATATAATAGGTGGGATGAAACCCTTATCCAACAAATCTTTGAGTTGAGCTTTTAATTTCTTCTACTCTGCCATGCCATCCGGTAAGGAGGGATTGAAATGGGTTGCGTATCCGGCAAAATATCTATGCTTAAATCTATTTCCCGTTCGGGAGGAATACCGGGTAAGTCATCGGGAAAGACTTCTGGAAAATCCTTCACTACGGTGACCGACTCCAAAGGAGGAATCTCGGACTCAAGATCCTTGACCCTCACAATATGATAGAGACAACCCTTAGAAATCAACTTACAAGCTTTTAGACATGAAATGATCTTCCCCTAGGAATGGAATTTCCTCCCTTCCATTCTAAAATGGGTTCATTAGGAAATTGACACTTCACAATTCAGGTCCTACAATCTATGGATGGAAAACAAGCATGAAGCCAATCCATCCCCAATATAACATTAAAGTCTAACATATCAAGTTCCACCAAATCAACAAAAGTGACTAAAGGGGTTACAAAAGACAAAGTGGCACCGGATCCAAACATGCATAAACATTAATTGAAAATACTTGTAGCATACTGGTCACAACATCCGGAGAGCTATCTTGATCACCTCGGGATTGGAGAGCATAGAAGCGATTCTTCTTAGGAGCATCGGGATTTGGGCCACTTGCTTGTGCTTGAGAATTTTCCCTTACTTGAGCCTTTAGCATAGGGTAGTCCATCCTCATGTGGCCGCTCTTACCACTACCATAGTAATTACCCGTGCCAACTGGGGACTTGCCTTCATGTTTTCGACCACAATTTGTACAAATAGGCTTCTCAACATAAGAACCACCACCTCTTGCTTCTTCAGGCTTGGGGGTAGAAACTTTACCTTTGTTGACCCTTGGAGTGTTAGGAGGACCTTGGTTGGAAAACCCGTTTTTGAACTTTGGCTTATCTTGGATTTCAAACCTAACTTTAGAAGAATTTCCATCATCGGCCCTTGACCTCTTCCATTCTCTACCAACTTGCTTAAGCTTTTTCTCCTCAATTTATTTGGCATGAACCATAAGATGAGAAATGTCCATGCTTGGGATTAGCATAGACGACCTACATTAATTCACCACAAGATCGGATACCCCCATAACAAATTTGTTCATTGTAGTTCTAGAGTCCGACACCAAAGTAGGAGCATGCTTGGACAATTGAGTGAACTTGAGGCCATACTCCTTCACACTCATACCCCCTTGACGGAGGTTGATGAATTCTTGAATTTTTCTCTCCCTTAGTTCCAAGGGGAAAAACCTATCAAGAAAAGCCGTCTTGAATGTAGCCCAACTTATCGGACCCTCTCTAATAGGTCTCCCCTCCTTTTATTATTCATACCACACTTGTGCCGCATCTTTGAGTTGATAGGAGGCTAAACTCCGCCTTTTCTTGAGAAGACACACCCATAGATTCTAGAACCTTAAACACTTAATCAATGAACCGTTGTGGATCCTCTTCCACTTTGGAGCCAAACCAAGTAGGGGGATTCATCCTTGTGAAATCCCTTATCCTATAAGCGGTAGTGCTAGCATTAGGGTTCACTTGCACCCTAGCATCCCTAGCAACTTGAGTGGCCAACACTTGAGTCAGATTATGAATAGCTGACCTTATATCGACATGAGACATAGCCCCTTCTTCAATAGGAACTTGAGGGTTTTGAGGAGCTTGAGGGGGAACCACCTCATTCACATTCTCCTCACCATCCCTCTTTGCATTGTTCCTTCTTGTATTCATTGCCTAAAAGCACAAGAGAAGGATTAGAAGAAAAAGACTAAATAGAGTTAAGACTCTTAGTCACGACTATGGAATAACACAAGAGTAAAAGCTCCTAAGCATCTCATAGCCTCTCATTCATAAGTGTGGTGCGCTTCACACCATTGAACAAGACTCTACTCAATGTGGTATCTTGCGACATAAATCCTACGTTATTCTCAACGTTATGCTCTAATACCAAGTTTGTAATGAACCGAGAGCACTCCGTAGTCGTTAAAGGCGTATTCGACCTCGAAGAGGTCTTATACAAGCCCTTACCATTCGCCATAGCATGTATCACAGAATAAAATCACGGAAAATTTAAAACTTTTACTTTGGAAGTTCAACTTCACTTCATATATGAAAAACAGAATCTAACTTCGTCACAATGTACGATCTAGACATAGAAGTATCGAAAATGGGACTTAGCCCTTACATCAATAAGAAGTCTTGAAATAGGAG
>NW_006239138.1:892494-954370 GCF_000226075.1 Solanum tuberosum | reverse complement strand
GTCTTTCAACATAAGCAAATAACTAAACATAGAAGCTAGATCATAGGGTCTTGTCCTCGGACTTGAGGACTCACCAACTTGGGGAAGCAACTCCAAGTGTCTTGAGAAGTAAGCTTGAATCCTCAACGGCCCGAACCTATATGTTTGGGAGAAGGGAGAAAATATGGGTTAGTACAACACACGTACTAAGTATGGCTACTATGCATAAAAACCATTGAAACATGAATAAAGGACATTTAGTCAAAACATGCTTTTTACCAAATCAATCCAATATGCACAAAAAGTAAGCATTATAGTCCAAACCAACATAATAACATCCCAACATATAGACAACCCAAGCAATACTAGTGCAATGCAAAGAATAAAACCCCATAACCCTATTCAAAGCCAAGTATCAAATTAAGTAACCTACTTCATGCATACATTCATAAGATCATATTTCATCATAACTTACCATATTCATAATGAGCATACATAACATAACTTCAACATACATAAGTCATAATCATCATAATCATAAGAGAACACTACTACAACCATCTCTTAGGATCCCACAAGTGCAATGTTCAAGAGAAATCCCATACCCTCCCCTACACTATGTAGAAACCCATAAGAAAGCCCTAGTAAGAGTTCACACCTTTCATACATTCATTTATTTTTATATTAGGGAAATATTGCAATAACCGGCATAGATCATGAGAGCTACATGGAATCTGGTTCTCTACTCCCACACCGAAAAGAGAGGGTTAACACTTGCCTAAGGTGTAACCATTCGTACATAACTATCTAGGTGGATCCACTAAGCTAGAGTCCTATGTGGGCATATAGTTAAGGGTCAAGGAGATTGCTTCTAAAAACCCTAACTTACTAAACATGGGGGTTTCCATCACATGAGACAACACATACCGTGGGTAATCTGGACTTGCTAAACGTGAGGAAACCCATGTGGGGAGCCGAACATACTAAACATGAGACCCCCATCATATTTACATTCCCTTTCGGTGCTAAGCATCTAATTCCCTTTTGTAATCATCTTTAGTCATCACATAAGTTCACATTAGCCTTTACTAGACTCTTATGTAGACATCTTACCATAATAGCTCATATGTGTTCATAAGTGAGTAACAATATTTTCACTTTAGAAACGCTTAGCAAGTGAGTAAACCTTTCACTTGACATTACATTATAATCATGAGAACTAACTTTCAATCATATAGCAACCATACCGTAACATACATACATACATCATAGCTAATTCCAGTGTAGAGGGTTAAGGGTGAGGAAACTAGGTCATCAACACCACAACAACACATTAGGTATAGCATCAATACAATATAAGTAATTCAAATTTCATATTTTACCAACTTTCATACCTTCTAGCCCTTCATGGGACATTCAGACTTCAATTACCAATCAATTCATAACCAGTACATAATACAAGGTAATTCATGAAGTAATAACATAATCAACATCAATATAATCAATTGACATATTCCATTCATAGCCTTCAAGGCTTTATTCAAAGACTCAGCCCTAATTTCATAGAGATTATACATAACCTAGGGCAGAATCATCATACAAACATGAATTACATAACATCACATTCAATTCATAGCCTTCAAGGCTTTATTCAAAGACTCAGCCCTAATTTCATAGAAATTATACATAACCTAGGGTAGAATCATCATACACACATGAATTACATAACATCACATTCAATTCATAGCCTTCAAGGCTTCATTCAAATACTCAACCCTAATTTCATAGAAATTATACATAACCTAGGGTAGAATCATCATACACACATGAATTACATAACATCACATTCAATTCATAGCCTTCAAGGCTTCATTCAAATACTCAACCCTAATTTCATAGAAATTATACATAACCTAGGGTAGAATCATCATACACACATGAATTACATAACATCACATTCAATTCATAGCCTTCAAGGCTTTATTCAAAGACTCAGCCCTAATTTCATAGAGATTATACATAACCTAGGGTATAATCATCATACAAACATGAATTACATAACATCACATTCAATTCATAGCCTTCAAGGCTTCATTCAAATACTCAACCCTAATTTCATAGAGATTATACATAACCTAGGGTAGAATCATCATACACACATGAATTACATAACATCACTTTCAATTCAAAGCCTACAATTAATATCCAACACAAACTAGGGTTAGAATTAGGAAAGGAAGGAGAAGCATGGGTCTGATGGGGAATTCTTCAAGAAACCACCAATACAACATAAAATTCATCCATAATTGTTCATATAACATCAATCATAGTCTGTTTATAACATCAATTTCACTTTAGAAAGAAGACCCACGTTTTTGGGTTGAAACCTAAAAATTGGAGATTTTGAAATTCATCTTGAAGGGGCCTCTTGGGGAAAGGAATCCCAAGAGTGATAAGCAACCATAACTTATTGATGAATTAACCACGAAATTCTGAGTTGCAACCTTGGAGAGTTGGTCTTTTTCTTGAAGCTCCAATCTTCTTCGATGGAGTTCTTTAGAAGAGAGAGAGTAGAGAGAAGGAGGAACTTAGGTTTTGATCTGTGGGGTTTTGTGTTTTAGTGATAAAAGTGGGGTAAATTGACTTAAAAAACATTATATACAAGTCCCCTAAAGTACCCTAAATACCCCTCACTTTGTTGGACTCTTTAATGAAGTAAAAATCGATTTCTGAATTTTTACATTTTCATCGCGGAACAAGTCCGCGACGCGGAGCCTTTCCCTAAAGATATTTGGAATTAAATTTTGAGACACTAGAGTCCGCGACACAACCGCATCGTGAACTAAATTAGTTTTCCTTGGGGGAGCTAATCCGCGACGTGGACCTATTCCCTCCGAGTGCAATTTGCAAGCTGCCTTGGCAACTTGCTTGGCCAAGGTTGGGGTCCTCCTCGGGGTCCCTTAGGGTGGCCCCGGGGAGTCGTATTCAAACGTTTTGACCCTAAAACATATATTTACCTAAGTTAAACCTTTTTACAAGATTATACCATCATACGACACAGCCAAACCTGCCCAAAACCTAACGACACACTAGAACACATTCTTCTCCAGTTTCCGAACGCCGTGGTCGTTTTTTGACGTTTTCTCTTCCAAACCAAATCAATTGCATTAATTTAGGTTTAGAAACATCATTTGAATTATTTTTAAGTTATTATTCATAACGTGCGGCTCTAACTAAAGTCATAGAATTTCCAGGGTGCTACACTTTACTTCTTACAATCATCATACATACCTAGATAATAAGGCATTCTAATCACATGCTTCATCCTCAAGTAATTCTAATCATATATCATCATACAAGTTCAATGTAATGTCTTAGTAGTCATGACGCATGACATAAATATTATTCTAACTCAATTCATGTCTATTGATAGGTCATCAAATTGGACACATTTGGGGCATAATTTTAATAGAATTAGTGTCATCAAATGCCTCTTTTTTCCAAATATCTAATAAAAAATCTTCAGTTTCAGGTATTTGAAAATTTAAGGAAAGCATGGACACTATGTCGCATAAAGGAACAAAAAGATTGAAGAATTGGACGCCAAGTCCACTTGGAAAATAGCCAAAGAGCCTTACTCCGCCTTTTGTTCTAGTGTGTTGAGCCCTGAAGGAAGAAGATCAAATCAGCGGTGAAAAGGAGTAGTCGGCGTGTCGGCGAATATTTCTACAAAGCAGTACTATACCGCCCAATGGTCCAGAACGCAGAGATGTTGTAGGCAAGCAAGGAAGGCGATGAACCAGACGATGGGCGAATCGCCGAATTGATCCACGATTCCCACTAACCTCACCGAATGATCCGCTATAGCATTAATTCTAAAAACTATAATTACTAGTTCTATATTAGTTATAAGCATAAAGCTTCATTAGAATACTCACAATTAGACATTTTATTTTGTAACTCTTATTTTCTCTCAAGTATGGAAGGGTTTTGAAGACTTGAAGAAGAAAGGGTTTCATCTTCTCAAAATTGCAAGTGGGTCTCCTGGATTCTTCTTTCTTTGCCTAAATCAAGACTTATTTCTCTATAACCATTTGATTTAAACATCATTGAAGGTATAATTTTCTATTTATTAATGTGTCGCTTAAAACCCCCATTCTTGGGGTGTGATTTAGCAAATATGAGTTAATATTGTTGTTGGGTCTTGGTAATTGATGGTTTAAATGTGGTTTAATGGTGATTTCTCCTAGTGGTTGTGGTTTAATTTAATGGGTTTGTAGTTGCAAATACAAAACCACCTATGAGTTTTTGGCTTGCTCGAGAGAGAGGTCGATGCGTTAATCTTGACCTAGCTTCAAGCTCTATTTTCTTCTTCAGGTTTTAGAGAGAGAAATATTTGAGGGGAGAGATTTTTGGAATTTAATTTTGGTCTTGGGAAATAATGACTTAATTGGTGTGGTTAAAGGGTTAAAATAGCTTATATAGGTGTACTAAGATCATAAAAAATGACCTCACCTTATTCCCACTTAAATAGGATTTTACCAAAACAAGCCTCACTAGGCATCCTTGTGCCAGGCACCACGGCAGGCCTTACCAGCCGTGGTCCTTACCACGAGTCGTGGTCCTTGGGGAGTGGCTAGGCTAGGGTGGCTTGGACTTCAAAACTCTAAGGAATCTACACGAGCCTTCCCACAGGCTGTGGTCTTCACCACTGGCCATGAAGTCGCTCGTGAAGGTGAGCCATTGTTGGGGCAGCTCAAGGTATCCATTGCCTTAGCCACCACTAGACGTGGTGGTAACCACGATTCGTGGTGGTGGTCCTGAAGTGGGGTAGTGCTAAGAAACCTTGGGCCAGCCTTGGCCCTTGTCTTGGGCCTTGACTCTTGCCCCTTACCTTGGCTCTTATTGCCCTCACACTTAGCCGTTGTTGGCCTACTAAACTTTAGGGTGTTACAATATCTCCCCTTGGGAACATCATGCATGCACCACATCTAAATGCATACAACCAAGGAGGAAACATAAAATTCAAGCTACATATACTCAGTGCATCATATGGAAGGTAGGAACTACATCTAACAACCCATTATGCATAAAATCTCTTAACTAATCATGTCAAAGGAGGAACTACCATCTCCGAGTTAAAACATGCTCAACACAAACTCATGGATCCTATGTGCAATCTATACTCAAAGCATACATTCAAGGAGGAACTCTCAACTCCGAGATAAATCATGTTCATCTATTCATCTCATCAAGTTTATATGCATATCATACTAATGCATTACGACAAGAGGAAATCAATCATATAACTCATTAAACACAAGCTTCCATGAACATGCATCACATATGGAAATCATGGCCACACATAAACAAACAATGACCTTGCTATCTAGACATGTCATCTCCCCGTTGGGAGAAATCCTTAACAGCTTTCTATGCACTATCTTAATCACAACACTACCCGTGGTAGAGTCTACTAACAAACACATCTAGGTATTATCTAAACACCCTACTCAAAATGATCATACTTAAGATCAATCTTGAAAGATAACTAACTCTTTGAAGTTGGTCAATACTTGAACTTTTCTCCCTCACCTTACTAGATGGTACACACAAACATCAAGTCATTTTCAAGATATGACATAACCCAAACTTATGAATTAAACTTTTCCCCCCTTCCACTCACAGATAGGCTCATCGGGAACTAACAATTTGACTATACTGGTTCTACATCACATAGGAGAATAATAGGAGTGCAACCAAAACATCACAAAGATAACATCAAAATCTGGCAAATCACAATCATCAATTAAGAAGGTATCAACACACCGGGATCCACATCGGGAGCACAATCATGGTTACCTCTAGGTTGAAGTGCATAAAATCAATTTTGCTTAGGGGTATATTTCTTTCCTTTAGCCTTTGCCTTAGGATAATTCCTCATTTTGTGACCACTTTCTCCACAACTAAAGCAACCCTCTTTATCGGCTAAATATCTACCCTCATGTTTCGTTCCACACCTAGCACAAGTAGGTCATAGGGACTTATCACTAATTCCTTGTGGCTTAGGGTTAGACACCATATCCTTCTTATACTTAGAATCATTAGTAGAACCTTGTTCGGAAAACCTTTGTCGATTCTTAGAGTGACCAGGTCCATCGGGCCCATCATGGAAGGATTTATCATTATCCATTCTAGACCACTTTTTCTCCCTAGATATCTCTTTCTTGAGTTTCGATTCCTAAATTTGTTGGGAATATACTATAAGACGTGAGATATCCATATCACCAACAGGCATTGTTGTACGACATTCTTTTTCTACTAAGTCGGACACTCCCATCATAAGTTTATTCATCTTAGCCCTCGAATCCGCCACTATAGTTGGAGCATACTTGGATAGTTGGGTAAATTTCAAGGCATACTCCTTAACAGTCATGCTACCTTGCCTAAGGTTAGTGAACTCTTGCATTTTTGCCTCCCTCGACTCTAGTGGAAAGAACCTATCAAGAAATGTCAATTTGAACACTTCCCACTCTATTGGACCCGCTTCTATTTGCCTCTCATCTTACCATTGATTATACCACACTTGAGCAACACATTTCAATTGGTAAATGGCTAACTCCGCATTCTCTACTGAAGTACCCCCATAATAGCAGGTACCTAATAAACCTCATCTATAAACTCCTTAGGATCCTTACAACTTTGGAGCCATAAAACTCCGGAGGGTTCATCCTCATAAAATCCCTCACTCTTAAAGCCGTGGAATTCATATTAGGATTCACTGGATCTACGACCTCTCTGTTGACTTGGACCGTCATGGCTTGAGCCAACATTTGAAAAGCCGACCTAATCTCCACATTCGACATAGCCGAATGATCAATCAGAACTTGAGAAGCTTGAGAATCTTGATAAGCTTGAGGAGGAGCTTCTTGATTCACGTTGTCTTCCTCATCCTTCATATCACTTGCCATTGTATTAGCCATATCTTAAAAACAATCGGGCACTAATTAGGAGAAAGACCTTATAGAGTTAAAACTCTATGCCACGACTTAGAAAAGTGAAGAAGTCAAGTTTCCTAATCATCTAATAGCTTTCCATTCATAAATGTGGCGCGCTTCACACTTATGAATAAGACTCTACTAGACGTTACTTTGACACATTCTAGAATCATCCTAAACCTTGTGCTGTCATACCAAGTTTGTCACGACCCAGGTGTACCCTAGATGTAACAAGGCGTACTCAACCCCGACGGGTCTCATACAAGCCCCTTAGCATATCATAACATAAGATAATAGAAATGATACGATAATTTTAAAACTTTTTCAATACAATCGAAGTCTTTTATAAAAGCAAGCGGAAGTCGATA
Organism: Solanum tuberosum; assembly: GCF_000226075.1. NCBI lineage: Eukaryota > Viridiplantae > Streptophyta > Magnoliopsida > Solanales > Solanaceae > Solanum > Solanum tuberosum. Next base: position 947,025 of record NW_006239138.1, on the reverse strand, counting down.
CACTTTATTTCAAACAATCTAAAGCAACTTGACTAAATCATAATGACGCAGCCCATACAAAAGTCTAAACATAAAATGAAAGAACATAAAGGAAATGGTGACTATATGCTCGAATGCTATGAGGACTCACCAATATTCAACTCCCTTATCTACTAGAAACCTAGCCATGGGAATGGAATTCAATATCGCTGGACCCTACATTTGATAAGAATGTAGGCAAGAGTATGCATTAGTAAAAAATGTACTAAATATGATAGCTAGCATAACATCATAAGAGAAAAACGACATAGTCATAGGCATAATCTCCAAGATAGACATAATATAAGCATTAGTCAACCTAAGGCATGATCCATAAACATAAGAGATGCATCATATTAATAAGCATAGTAAATCCTAAGAGCTTCATAGCATAGGAAAACTACTTCTCAAGTAACTTTAAAGTATACTTGTGCAGTGTATCGATAAGACCCCATAATATCACCCACACTAAGTACTACTTTTAGGCCATCATAATCATACTTTCCTGATCTCTTCTTTCACATTCAACTTGGCTGCATCTTCATTTGACCTCCACTCTCTCTCTTGTTCCACATATTGATCAAGTTCGGAACAGTTGGCATAGGGTTCATTTGAAATTAGGATTTGAAAAGTAGTCTTTTGAGGCAATGGCGGAGCAATGGCGGAGCAATGGAGGGACTATGGGTATTTTGAGTGACTTGGTAATGTTGGGGGAAAGTCTAGGGGTTGGTATGTTGATTATGGTGATGGGGGAATGTTTGCGGATTGTTGACATTTTAATTTTGAGGGGGAGGACAAGCTTGCGGGTCAGTATTTTTATGAGAAGGAAAGGTTTGGGGGTTGGTACCTTGAGGAAGAGGTGACGCTTGGTAAGAGATGGAGGCCTGATGGGGATTTGGAGAGGTTGGGTCGATGGTTGAGGGATTCCTAGCGGGATTGGGGGGAAGGTTTTGAGCCTGTTCCGCGTTCGATGGAGGAAAGTAGAGTGGAGGTCTCCCATCTCCTGGAGTATTAAAAGCAAAAATCAGATTAGGCAGATCATGCATTCTCTATATTTCGACCTTCATCTCGGTGATCTATTGCATCAACTGCATAATTAATTCATTTTGATCAGTGGCGGCGGGTTGAGCCACGACAACATCAGTCAAGCTAATCTAGTCATTGTTATCACCCATTACTGCATTTCCTTTGTGCAAACTTTTATCGGGGAAGTAATCTTTGGGGACCTTAGATCTTGTTAAATAAGGATGACCAGCCAGCTTATCAACACAGATCAGTTCTAAGCACCTGAAAGAAGAAAAATTACTCAAAAGGTAAACGTGTTAGTGTCTGAAGGTGATAAATAGTGGAAGATATCACACATTGGTGCAAAAGGACAAGGGTTGCTTCACTTGAAGATAAACTAGCCTACAGATATAGAAAAAATGGCTAATAGACAGAAATTTGTCTATTTAAATTTGGGATTAGTCACAGAAAGATTGACTTCAGTCGAGCCAAGATTTTTTGCATCTTACATTGACATACTTCTGATTTTCAATTGAGATGAAATACTAATTTCTTTGTAAAAGTTCGAACAAGATAAAATTTCACAAAAATGGGGACCGTGCCTTGAAAGGTTGCCTACGTATCTCACGAGGGAGAATTCAAGTCCTACGTAGTTCGACGAACTTGAATCTCCTTCGATTTGAGATAAAGGGTTAACTTTATTTTTTTGGATCAGAAAGTAAGATTTGAAAAATGAAGTTCGAATTTTATTGTGAAAATAAAGACTCGAAGAGTGTTTGGACGCACTTTTGATAGTGACTTGCTATTTGTGCTTGAAGGGTTCTAGAAAATAATTCGAAGAGGAGTGAGCTAGAATACATATTCACACAAACAATTATAACACATAGGTAAATATTGCACGTTCTAAACAAATATGTGACCCTTTTGTGCCAAGGGTAGGCCTAGGGATTCGAAGAATGTATAACGTCGTTTGAAACATTGCATTGCCTCGCAAGCCAAATTTATACAAATTTTATGAATAAAACTGAAAGGGATACATAATAGGGAAGAGGGATAAAAATGATCAATCACACGCAGGGGTACAATCCTAAACTATGCTTCCATGGACGATCCTTCTTTTTGATTTCTTGTCATCTCCGAATGTTCACGCTTTTGGATGAAATGGTAACTTGACACTTCTTCTACTCGAACAAACTAATAAACTCCCAACCTCAAGAGACAATGTTTTGCCAAATGATATATACATCCTTCAAATTTAAAAACATAAGCATGATTGTCTTTTATTACCAATAGGTCAAATCAACACATGGTGGGCTTCTAATGGGCCCAACACAGCTTGGGTGTTGGGTCAGCCTAGTTCAAAATGCGCTAAAAATTGGGATTTGGTTTCGATCTACGCTAGTTGACTAAGAGTGGCTTTGAAAGACCGGGAACCCAAGTGGACAACTTAGGCTGAAATTCACGACAACCATTGGACGCATGACGTACCAATAATTCGCCGATCCTTCCAGAAATGGGTTGAGTATAAAAAGTCCGGCTACGATGATGCAGAAACCATCCTTAATATACTATACATACAAGAGAAAATGTCATGAAATGCAATGACATTTATAAAAATTTAAACACGTTTAACGCAAATAAACAATTAATAACAATCAGTCAGGTAAGTCAAATCCTATGGTTAAAACTTAATTAAGTCTCCAGCAGAGTCGCCATTTCTGTTTTATTAAGAAAATACAGTTAGACTGGTTTAGAGTCGCCACTTAATTTTTAAAGTAAAATTAAGAAAAACTATTATTTTCAAAAGACTAAAACAGAAAATCTAATGAAAGCTTAAAGGGGGTTCGGGGTTCATATTAGCATTTCGGGAAGGGTTTGAAAGCGCCTGAAATGCCCGGTAATACGCGGTTATACGTCAATTAATTATTTGGCTTAAATAATTTAACCTAACTTGAATTGAACAATTTTTATAGTTATGACCAGGTTAAGGGAGAAATAGAAAAATGTTGAAATATTATCTAAGCGAAATATCTTTTAAACTTATTTATTTATTTTTAAATAAAGTAAAAGATGAATAATTTAGTTAAGTAATTAATTCAGAATGGGTGTCTTTGAGGGATTTGAAACTTTTAAAACCTTCAGATTAATAGCAGATAATAACGAGTAAACAAACACAACAACGAAAGGAGGGAAAGAGATTTGGGCCGAAATCTAGTTTTCTTGTCCTCCTGGGCGAGTATTTGGGCCCATTTTCATTTTGGGCCTTTGGCCCATTTGAATGACTTATACCTGTCCTAAACTAACATAAAATGGAATGTTTTTCTTTGGGCCTTGGGCCCAATTCTTTCACCTATCCTAACTTCTCACAGAAATAATAATAAGCAAGACGAGAGGGGTTTAGGCCCAAAGTAACAAAATACAATTTTTTGAAATTTGGGGCCTTTAGGCCCATTTTCCCTCTTTTGTATACACTAGATGTATACTAGTGTATACAATCTTGTTTATCTGCTCCGAACACCTATACGCTGAATTTTTGGGGATCTATTCTTTGATTTGCTATGGCTGGCTGACTCGAAAAAAGAAGATTGGGCCTTCGTGGCCCGATTCGAAGTGTGAAAAGTTGTAGGCTTTGAGTCCAACTTGAACTCCATACGAAATCACATGATACAGAAAAAGAGGAAAAGATTAGCCAAATGAAAGAGATATGGAATAAATAATAACCTAATGATATAAAATAAAATAATATAAAAGAGGCTACTACTTTAATCAACCAAAGCAGGGAGAACATATGTAATCTAAAACAATGAAATAATAAACAACTGCTCCAAACTTGTCCAAGTATTAAGGTCAATGGGGCATTAATTACATTATTACAAGCATGGAAATAAGGCACCCACAGAAATAACAACAAGAGCGATGATACAAGTCTTAACCAATTTAAAACCATAATATTAAACAAGTAATCATTGGATCAATTATATGAAAATGCAGAAAAAATAACAAATAAAAAAAAAGTTGGACCAGTAGCTATACTAATGAACATAAGAACCATATTCCCTGTAATAGGTAGGGAGGCAGTGATGAATCCTTTTTAGAATATTGAACATACTATTTAACGATCTTCTTAACGAATTCAGGCACCAAATAAGGTGAGCAACACATACTAAACTAATATTCTTATGCGAACTCACTTCTTTACCAAATCCAAACATCAAAAGAGGTTAAGAACATGCGTGTGCCAATCCACAGATATGCTCAAAAAGAAAAAAAATAAGCAACGACTTGGAAAGGAAACAAGAATTGCAACAACTTGTAACTTAAAGAAAAAATTAAAACCTTGCATTTCATAAATCAAATACAAATGGTGAGCACTTTCAATTTAAATTTAAACAAAATGAGGACATAAACTCTATTCAAACAAAGCTTGCTGGACAGCAAGACAGTTCGGAAATTCAAAAATGGAGGAGAAAATAGCTACTACATCAACAAAATATAGCTAAAACAAAAACGACAAGCAACTTTATACTAGCTAGTTTAAGATTCTACCACCATTTTTTGAGAAGAAAAGCGCCATTAACAGCAGCCAAACGAGAACAAGGAAACCAACTTGGACATAAAAATTAAAGGTGAGTCAAACCATTAATCACGACATTTTGGGCATAAACCACACACATAGACATATTCCACTCTTCAGTTAACTAAAACACCAACTGGTGATACGGAAATCTTTTATCAAATATTAGAAGTAACCCAAAGAGAACTTTTCGGGAGCAACGAAAGGGGACTCGAGATTCCGGGAACGATTCCACCACCACTAAACTATGACTCCGAGAACTTCGATGAACCAACACGAATCAACGGAGAGTAGAAATCTGATTGCCAATCTCTATAACTTCAAAACCTATTTCCTAAATTTTTGTATATGACTATGAATATCTAGCAGTTCATTGTATTTTTTCTCTAATTCCAATTGATTCCTCTATTTTCCCCAATCAATTTTTTCTCAACATTGAATAAAGAGGTGGTTTAATATGAGGAAGATAGGGCACGATTTTTTATTTTGGGGAATTCGGATGAGAAATGGCCTATTTAAAAATTCAAACCTCCAAAAAATCCTTTCACCATTAAGAATAAATATTTTTTTAATCAAGTTTCGTCTCATTCCGGAAGAGGAAATGGGAGAGCCGCGTGCTGCTGCTACTGTACTGTTGGAGAGGGACGGGAACAGACGACACACGCTACTGCTGGAGCTCGTGTTGCTTTCAGTTTGCTGATGTGTGTGTCGACGCATTTGGACTGTTGCTGTGATGTTTTTTCGTTGGAATTGGAAGGGAAAGGGGATGGGGTCGGCTGGTAGTGCTTGCTGTATTCATTGTATTTTTGCTGCTGTGATGTGGTTGTTGTCTATTGTATTGGAATTGGGTTTGGTGGGCTCGATTATTGAATGTATCATTGTTGGGCTGGGAATTGGAAGGAAATGGGAGGGCTGCTAAAATTTGCAAATAGGGCCCAATTTTAGTTTATCACAAATGGGTTTAGGGATTTGGCTAATAACTAAATAAGATGAATTAATATAAATTAATTAATGAGCTTCTTAATTTTAATGAAACAAAATAATTACCTTAATAAACTAATTAACTCAAAATATAAGCTATTAATTAATTAAGCTAAATAACCAAATATTTAAATAAACTAAAATCTTTTTGAGACAATTTTTCGAATATTCATAAAATATACTAATTAGACACATAATCATATAAAATATCATATTTATTATTTTATCATTTATAACAATGACAAAACCACTTAAAATGACTTGAAAAAATATTTTGAATCTTATAAAGTCGATTATTTCAAATCATTTAGAATTTAGGAAGCTCGATGATTAATTTATATTGTGGAGGTCCAAAATTGGGTGTCAACAGAAAGCATGTCTATTGTCCTCAAAGTATCATGACTTATCCCTGAAGCTGCTGAATGCTGATCAATAATCGATCTAGGCGCGGTCTAAATGTTGAGTACCTAAACCTACATCATGAAAGGATGTCGCGCAAAGTATGTGATAGTACTTGGAATGTACTGAGCATGCAGGATATAGATAATAAGCTGAACAAATATATGTAACAGTTGAACAAAACATAATAGAGCAATGACATAACAGAGTAAGAATGTAACTACTGAAACATAACTGAAAAACTAAACGGAATGCAATGACCAAGTGCTAATCATGAACATGACATGAACACTGAAGAATATACTGAAAACCTGGTTAAATGCACTAAGAGTCTGACTGTGGGAGCTACTATTAACCGACATAAAACTACCTGAGCTAAACGTGGAGTCCGATGTATACGCCATATAGAGAGGACTCAATATACCTTGCCAGGGGGTATAAAGGCATGACTGGAATGATCACTAAATCTCATGCCCACAGAGAAGACTTATACTCCTACGGGGGCACGTAATTCTAGGATTGTGATGGTACGCTGAACCCTAGTCCAACTCGATGCTAAGTCTACTCCCAACTGAATTTGTATATGACACATTATAACTTAAATATTGAAGTACTGAATAGCTCAAAATACTGACATGCAAAATTAAGAATGCAACATTTATATACTAATAATGTAACATTTAAAATCTGGAGCATGATTATGTTTTTAACTGTCCTAGAAAGTGAAATTCATAAACTAAGAGAATCTACACAAAGTAGGGTTCTGAGTTTCATACAAGGAACCAAACGACAATTCCAAGACAAAATCTACAGAGAAATCCTACAATTTCGAGGCTGGAACTTGAAGAAAACCTTCTACTTGTTCTTCATAGGTTGGTCGACTCTTTCTTCTCTTTTTGCTCTAAGTTTTGGTTATTTTGGATAAAAACAGGTTTTAGGTAGGTTCTGCCTAAATTACTAGTCTTAAACTGAGTAAAAGTACGAAATTTAAATGTCCGAAGAATAGGGGAAAGACAAAAATGATCCTGACTTAACAACTGACGAGGCCATCAACGACCCTCGACCGAAAGATTGTAGACTTACCAATTGTCCGTCTTGGCAGGGGATCGTTTGGCGTTTGAGGCTAGATTTGAGGGTCACGATCCACGGACCCTGGACCACGGACAGTGGTCTCACTTACGGTCCGTAGGTCTAGCCTTGGGTCGTGATTTTTCGTGGGATTTTAGGGTGGCCAACCACGGACCATACCTACAGTCTATGGTCCAAACCCATGGCCGTGGTTTGGCCTCTGTCGGTGGCACCTGGAGCACTGAAAAATCTGTTATTTCCTCAGAAGAAACAACAGTACCAGACCCACTAGGAGCTGCCGAGGGTGTTTCTGCCAAAAAGGCCTGCACAACTGCATAGAATCCCCGAGTCCACGAAGGAAAACTAGGATCTCTGATAGAGGTCTTCTTGTCAGAAGTGGGCATCTTGCCCTTGCCTTTATTTTCCAGGTTGAGTTTCTTGTCTTCCCTTCTTCGAAGGAATTGACCACCCCCCCTTCATTTACTATATCTTCGGGATACTCAGACTTCTCCCTGCAAGTCTCAACAATATGCAAGCACAACCCCACAAGATTTAACCAATTTTAACGCAAAAAAAAAAACGAGATTTTACCAATATGAACACTATGGACAAGTTTTCACAGACATAACCAAAAATAATTAAGATCAAAGAGGCCCAGCACACATTACTATGACAAGATCAATGCAAATGAGTACAAAATTGCTAACAATAAATTCGGGGTTCGGAAAACCAACCTTAGATGCCGATTAAAATACTTTTGAAATGCTACGCGACAGTGTAATCCAACTCCAAGCACCAATCAACAACTCAAATATAGTAAAAACGCAAGAAATATTCAAAATACTAAACGGGTGCAAGTTTGTGAAGGTCTAAAGTGAGGGAAAGTGTAGAGTTTGAAAGTTTAAACCTTTGGCCTTTTAAGAAACCATCAAGTTCTCGCCTATTAGGCTACAGTCGTGGTCGCCGATCCATTCGGTGATTTGCCGAGTGGATACTTACCTCACCGAGTTTTACTGGACCTCCAATTAAACTAGGGGTCCAAACAGTGAACTAGGTCGCAATCGCTGATCGGGTCGGCGATTCGCCAATAATTTCCTGGGCACGCCGAGTCTTACTGACTCCACTTTGAAGTCATCTTTAGTCCAACAAAGGTCTAAGTCGGGATCGCCGACTTCTTCGGTGATGCGCTGACTAGACTTTTGGTTCGCCAATTTGCACTTTTCACTCACTTTCCATACTTCGACCTACACAAACAACACACTATTATTTCTTAAAGAAAAATAAAGCGGTAAAACCTTTGGTTGCCTCCAAAGAAGCACCTTATTTAACGTCGTGGCACGACGGAACTCCTCACTTAAGTTTCATTAGTTAGGTTTGCCTCATTTTCATGACGTCACCCCTCTTTTGGCTCTGGGTAGAGAGAAGATAACACTTGGTCCATTTGGGATCTTTGTCATCATTCACACTCATTCTTCCTATTTCAACACACATACAAGCAAAAAAAAAAACTAAAAATTAAGTTAGTAAACTACGACTAACAAAAGCAAAATTCTACTCTACTAATAATTCTCAAGTAACACCACTCCTCGGCAGCGGCACCATTTTGATGTTCGTCGTAATCAATGACACAACTTCTAATTCAAGTGTCTACGTTCGTGCAATAGTATAATAAACCAACCAAGGGTTGGGGTCGTCCCAAGAGAGAGGTTTTCAGAATTTATAGAAAAATAAAATTAAGTTCTAACTAGTCGTAGATAAAGACATTAACGAATAAAAACATAGTAAAGAAAAGGGGGTGACACAAAGTGTCAAATATCAAATGGGGTTTTTGTCACAAATAAATAAAAACAACAAATTAACAATGGAATCTAAACAATCAGAGGGGGATTCTTGGGATGTGACCGGAATACGGGTTAATCTAAAGTATTGGGTACATGCTTTCGATATAAAAGTTATAGAGTAATAGTGACTAGTATAATCTTTATGTGGAAATAAGTTCTCTATCGAGCAAATTATCCCGTTTCAAATGGGTTCCTCTCGGACACCCATTTGCCGCATGAAGGCCAGCCTACGCCTTACCGCACTCACTCTCTCGAGCCGAGTGTTAGGATATGGAACTAGGGCTCACCCTCTCGGGCTGAACCCCATGTTGACCCACTCCTTAGGCCATCAATTTAGTGGTCTTAGTTTTCCGGCCACTCTCTCGAGCAAGCCAAAAACACATAAATAAACTTGTTTTTACAACTACAAATTCATTAGATTCATACACAACCACTAAATGAAATCACAATTAAACTACAAATAAACTATCAGCAAGCAAGAATTGGGGTTTTTAGCCACACATCAAGAGATAGAAATTTATACCTAAATGAGTTTGCATTCAAATGGGTATGAAGATTTAAGTCTTGTTACAGGCCAAGAATGAAGAATCTAAGAGACCTAACTCCAAATCTTGAAGATGAAAACCCTCTTCTCCTTCAAGTTTCCAGAACCTTCTCACTTAGAGCAAAAGGTACAATTCTATTATGAAAATTAAAATAAATGTTCGACTCTTAAAAATTAATCAAGATTTTAGTATTTATAGACTTCAGAAATTAGTGCTGGCAGATCATTCGGCCAGGTTAGTCGAAATCGCCGATTCGCCCTTTGGTGTAGCTCATCGCCGTCTTGCACTAGCCTTCAACATCCTCGTGTTCTGTGTCGTTGGCCGACATAGTACTGTTTCGCGGAACTATTTGGTGGCCCACCGACTGCTCCTTTCATCGTGTTTTTGATCCTACTCCAGGGCTTCGCGTACTGGAACAAAGAGCGAAATGCGTCGCTTCGACGAATCGCCAAGCCTGCTTAACAATGCTCAGGCTTCAGCTTCTCCGTTCTGTTTAGCCCTTTTGTTCCTTTTTGCGCCTAAGTGTCCATGCTTCCACTAAAACTCCAAACACCTGAAACTTAAAGGTTTTTTTATCAAATATTGAGATAAAATAAGCATTTGAGGACACAATTCTATTAAAATATAGCCCTGGACTCATCAATTGTTCTCCCAAGAACAAGCAGAGGTCTTCTTCAAGTTCAGGCCCAAAATTTGAAGGATTTCTCCATAGTATTCGTCACCAGGTATATGAGATTTCACTAATGGTTCATTTTACCCATTAGGTCCCTAGAATTCAGTCAGTTCTTCGATTTCTCATAAACTGTTCAGACCTACGGTTTACAGATTTTGAAGATTTATTGTGATTTTAGATATTATAGTTCCCATGATCTAAATAGCCTGATTCTTGGTGATTTACTATAGTTTGCATGTATGGAATTTTGAACCCTAGATTTTATTGATTATCAATACTTATGAATGATTCTTTCTAGACAAACCAATCGGGAAATCATGCTTTAGAATTCGAATGCCATATCTTTAGTATATTTATGTTGCATTCCCAGATAGCATGTCAGTATTTGAGCTACTCAGGATTTCAGTTAAATTTTACCTTTACATTTAGTTGGCAGTAGAGTTAACGCCTAGTTGAACTAGGGTTCAGCGTACCCTCAAAGTCCCAGAACTAGAACTGAGTGCTAACGTAGGTCAATAAGTCCCCTCTTGTAACACCCCAAAATATTTTTACTAGCCAAGTCTCGAACCATTTTTCTTTGTGAGAAAGATTTTACCGAGGTATTTAAAATTTCTTATGTATTAAGGTTAGGTTGCTAGATATAGCACCTTGAGTTCCAAAAATAATGAAAGAGAATCCACTAAAGTCAATCCTTTGTTCTTTTAAGTTTTGGATCATCTTCAAACGACCATAACTTATAACATTAGATGAGTTAGGAGTCTCGTAAGATAGCGAATGAAATGTCTTGGAATCCTCTTTCCAACGCCATCGAGTTTGCTAATTTTCGAGCTCGTATGAGGGAGATATGCCTGTTTTAAGTCGTGCTATCCAATTAAGGAAGTTACCTGAAAATATGAAGGGTATTTGGGTCTTTTCCTTACCCTATTAGCTTAAAACGAATTTTAGTATTAATTTGGGGACAAATATGTTTTGAGTCAGTTTTCATAACTCCAAATACGCTTAGGGTTTTAGAAGAGAGTTCATTCAAGTCATTCCTAAGTTCTTTTAAAGTTTTGGGTCAACTTCAAACGACCATAACATTTAGCACAAGCTGATTTAGGAGACCCATAAGATTTCAAATTAAAGTTCTTGGAATACTCTTTCCAACGCCGAGAAGTTTGCTAATTTTTGAGCTCGTATGAAGGAGATATGCCTATTTGAAGTTGGGCTCTCCAAATAAGGAATGTTATTAAAAAATATGAGGGGTATTTTGGTGTTTTACTTACCCAATTGGATTTAAGCATTTGTAGTAATGTGTTAGATGTCTAAATTGATTGGAATCAGTTTTAGTTATTCCTAAAATACGCTTAGGGTTTTTAGATGACTTCAAGAAGAAAACAGAGGAGAAAAGAGAAGAAAACGTTCAAAGTTCCAAGCGTTTGTTCAAGATATTCAACATATCACAAAGAACCTAGTTCTTTGAGGTATGTAGGCTTCCATAGTGTTGGGTTCATTCACCCACACTCCAATCATGAGTTTCTTTTGCGAATCTATCCATAAATATTGAGCAATTTAAGTTCTTCATAAGTGTTCTTGAAGTTTCATTCTAAATCTTATTTTGTTGGGATTTCGATGAGTTCTTGAGATAAAAGTTAAGATTTTGATTTTGATTTTTGAGTATATTTTCGTGTATTTATGTTAGGTATTCAAATCTAAGTATGTTGGGAAGAAACCATTCGATTCCACGCGAATTAGAGCTAATAATCGAAGAAGAAAAAATCGTCAAATCTTTCTAAGGAGTGCTGGGGTAGCCTGCCCCAGATTCTCACGAGGGGTCTGGTGCGGTGTCCCTGCAGTGCGCTAGGAAGTGTTCTCTGAAGGTTAGGGGATGGCGGCCCGCGCCAGGGTCGCCTGCCCCCACCTTTTTTCTGTCGTTTAGTCCGTCTAAGTTCTTCTAAAGTATATTGTTACTTCCTATCAATTTTAACTACTTTAAACTACTTTAAGACATCTAGAAATCCTTCATAACATGAATCATAACCTTTAATTCATAATTCAAATTCAAGGTAGAGTTAAGAGTTAAGTCTAAACATTTGGATAAAGTTCCTTTGAGTCCTTTTGAGGAGTTTTCTATAATTTCTAATAACTTGTTTCAAGACTCGAGTAGGTGAGTATGAGAATGAGGGGAATGTATTCATGTGTCTACATTATCATCGAGATCCTTCATATCATGAATCATAACTCTTGAATTCATAATTCAAATTCATGAAAGAGTTAAGAGTACAATTCATAAAAGTTTTTGAGTTAAATCGTGAATCCTTTGAGATGAACTATCGATTTGAGCTAAGTTTTGAGGAACTAAGTATGAGAATGAGAGACTTTGTACACATGGGTTTCATATTGTTATGGAGACCCTTGAGTCGAGTTGTTCATGCCCATAAATTCCGCATGAACTCCATAAGTTGAATATCTTTGAGAGGAGTAGTATCATCAAGTTCTAAGTCTTGAGTATTGAGTTCCTAACCCTTTTAAGGTTATATTCCTAGTCATGGGACTATTACATGTAACTCATGAAGGTCCTTGAATTGAGTTTATCATGCCCATAATTCCGCATGAACCCTATGAGTTTAGCATTCTTGTAATGAGTAGTATCATGAAGTCCTTGAGTTGAGTTATTCATGCCCATAATTCTGCACGAACCCTCTGAGTCGAGCATTCTCGGGATGAGTAGTATCATTGATTTTTGAGTTTTGGAATTGTTGAATTTCGAGTATTGATTTCTATGTATAGTTATTGAAAACCTTGAATTGGGTCGTTCACGCCCATAATTCGACATGAACCTTTTTTTAAGAAGTCTTTTACAATCACTTTAAACATTTTTTATGACTTGAGCACTTGAGTTTTGAAAAAGAGTAGAGTTGAGTTCATTTTTAAAAACTGAATACAAGGGAAGTAAGTATTCCAAAGAGTAAATGTTTTCACATTTAAAAGAGGAGGAAAATCATATTTCCAAAAGAGTTTTGAACAGTTTGAGTGTAATCTCTTTTAAGAGAAAGATTTTTGACTAATAATCTCACAACATAGAAAGAGTTATGTTTTTAAACATATGAGATAGATATATTTTGGGAGTTGTATTGAGCACCGATATGGGGGAGAGTTCTAACAACTCACAGTCCCCATAAACCAAGTAGCCAACGTGGGTATAAAGGGTCATATTTTTAGATGATTCCTTAATGCTTTTAGCATAGACTAGTGGATCCACTTATAAGTAGGTTTTATACCCCGACAAAGTATAGGACAGTTCTAGCAGCGTGGGCTAGACGATGTACCATCACATCACTCATAGTGTTGGTTAGAGAATCTCCCACAGAATTATATTCTATTTTTATTTAGGCGAAATGATCTGATGGACCCCTATACATGTATGATCTTGTATTATGGACCCTTCTACTTAACTCTTTATCAGCTGAACCCTTAAATTCATTAAAATACAATATATCAAATCCTTTTGACCATTGGCCATGGTTATGTGGAATTAAGATGGATGAGTTTGCGAGAGAGTGTAACCACACACATGTAAAGGCAAGTGAATAACATATTTAAATTTAAAAAATATAAAATAATATATTTTTTTAAAAGTCATCTTCTTCCCCTCACCTCGCCTTCTTCAGTCATCCCCCACCTCCATCCCTGCCCCAACCATTTTTTTTCAGCCCACCTACCACCCAATCCCCGTTTTCAGCCATCCCCAACCCCTTCTTCAGGCTTCAGCTACGCCCCATCCATCATTGCCTCAACTTTCTTTTCAGTCACCCCCACCCTATTGGTAGACCCAATTCTTAATTTTTTCTTTCATTTTTTTGTTTTCATTTTAGTTTCATCAAACAATACTATTGAAGAATATTTTTTTTAAAATACAAAAGGTTTACAAAGGAAGGAAAAGAAAATAAAACAAAGAAGATTAATTTAGATCTAATTTAAGATTTATGATTTTATTTTCAAGATTTCCATTTTTGATAACCATTTTTTTGTGTGAAGACATGTTTAAATGGTAGGAAAAGAGACTACGAGGTTGGAGGTAATGGTGGTTGTGAGGATGGTGGTGATGGTGGAGAGAGGTGGACGGAAGTTGGAAGAAGGTGAGAAATAAGAATTATTTTTAAAAGTTATTTACCTTTTATTTAATATTTTGATTAAGAATTTATGTGTTATTCATTTATGTGACATGAATTTGACATGTCATCTATTTGAGGGAGAGCAAACTACACACATGATAAGAGGGATTTAAAAATCATCTTTTGATTGAATTTAAGGATTTAGTTGGTAAAGTGTTAAATAAAAGTATCCACAATACAAATCCATACAAGTATCGGAGTCCATTAGACCATTTCACCTTTTATATACAAATTGAGTTGTTATTGTATTCTCAATACATTGAGTTGCACTCTACCGCTTTTAAAAACTTTCCATATATTGCATCGTTTAATGTTGCTTTATCCTTGAGTATCCAGAGTTGAGCTATGTTTCACACAGTTGAGTATGTTATTGTTGAGTTGAGCCCTATTTCTCTGAGTTGAGTTGAACTATGTTTCACTGCCTTGAGTATCTTATTATTAAGTTGAGCCTTATTTTCTCTGAGTTGAGTTTAGTTGAGTGAGTTGAGAAGAGGTAAGTATGTTTATTTTCCATCTGTTCAAGCTTATGTTTATGCTTTAGAATTCATCTTACATGCTCGTACATTCCACGTACTGAGCCATTTTGCATGCATCATTTCATGATGCAGATACATGTATTTAGGATCATCAAACGGTATTTCGTTGGGGTCATGTGATTTTCCAATCAACTTTGGTGAGCCTTCTTATATTCCAGAGGACTTTACCTTTATCTTACAATTAGTAGTTTTGAGATGTCGTGGGTTTTGTCCCGATATCCTTCTCTAATAGTATAGGCTTCATAGATACACAGAGTTGAGGAGTTTTTGCATTTACTTTTATTTGGAGTATTATACATACTTTAAAAAGGTTGAGTATTTGAGTTTATTGAAATTAATTAAGTTTTAAGTTTTTTTATGCTTGAGTTAATCTTGCGCTTATAGCCATCCAAGATGAGGGTTCGCTTAGGGACTAGCAATGGTTCTCGAGTGCCGACCAAATCCAGGGTGTAGGCTCAGGTCATGACAAACTTGGTATCAGAGCACAGAGTTCAAGTGTCCTAGGGTGTCTATGAAGTCGTGTCAATAGGATCTTATTTATGGTTTTGAGGGCCCCACTTCTATAAATGAGGGACTACAGACATTTAAGAAAACTTTCCAATCTTGCATACTCTTATTTGTGCAATAGAGATATGTCAGAGAGATTTATTCTAACTCGTGCTTTTCATATCCATTCGACTACCCTCCATACTAGAGGTGGTTGAAAAATAAAGTTAGTCCTTTATGATTAGTTACTCTTAGCAAAAATCTTGAGGAAGTCATGAGACTGCGAAGGGGCTTAGGAGAAGCCTGTGAGTGAGTTAAGTGTTGAGTTCGAGGAAATGCACTCATATTCATATGAATCGTGCGTTTGAGCTAAAAGTGAGTTGCACTCTCTTCTCTAAGACCTATTTCAGCTGAGATCCTTATGAGAGAGTATGTTTAGAGCTTGTGTAGTATTTTCACCCTAAAAGATAGTTGGAATTACGAGGTTATGAGAAGTAGCAGTAAAAAATGCCCTTAAGTTAAGACAAAATCATCCAGAGGTATAGAAATCTATGAAAGGGAAGATATCTTTTACGTGTTAGCTTGAGACCTAAGGGTATGGAAGATATCTTTTTCAGTGGTCCTTTTAGTAATGGAGTGATGTTAGAAAGAGAAGGTTAATGATCTTATCGTGATAATGATTGGGTGACAATCATGTACAAGGCTATATATGAGGCGGAAGAAGACGATGATAATTTTCTATGAGAAATAGCTAAATGAGAGCCCTTAGTTTGTTCCGAATAGTAATGCAGACAAATTTTAGTTGGTATGGTAGAGATGATAAGAGTAACTCCGTTCCTCACCCAGTCCAGCCGTCATTGATGGATGAATATTCCCAAGGGGGAGATATTGTAACACCCAATTTTTTTGTTTTTGAGCTAAGACTCGAGCCATGTTTCGTTATTAGTAAAATTTACCGAGGAATTTAAAATTTCTTAAGTATTAAGGTTAGGTCACTAGATATAGCACCTTGAGTTCCAAAAAGAATTAAAGAGAATCCATTCAAGTCATTGCTTAGTTCTTTTTGAGTTTTGAATCAACTTCAAGCGACCATAAATTTATCACAAGATTAATTAGGATACCCGTAAGATATCAAATGAAAGATCTTAGAATCCTCTTTCAAACACTGCAATGTCTCCTAATATTTGAGGTCGTATGAGGGAGATATGCCCATTGGAAGTCGGACTATCTAATTGATGAAGGTTACCCGAAAATATTGAGGGTATTTGGGTCTTTTCCTTACCCAATCAGCTTAAAACGAATTTTAGTAATATTTTGGGGACAATTCCTTTTTGGGTCAGTTTTCTTAAATCTAAATACACTTAGTGTTTTAGACAAGAGTTCATTCAAGTCATTATTAAGTTCTTTTAAAGTTTTGGGTCAACTTCAAATGACTATAACTTTAAGCACATGATGAGTTAGGAGAACTATAAGATATCAAACTAAAGTTCTTGGAATCGTTTTTCTAAAGCCACCAAGTTTGCTAATTTTCGAGCTTGTATGAGGGAGATATGCCTATTTGAAGTCGGGCTGTCGAAATAAGGAAAGTTACCCAAAAATATGAGTGGTATTTTGGTCTTTTCCTTATTCAATTGGATTTAAACGTTTCTAGTAAGGTTTTAAGAGTCTAAGCTTATTGGAATCAGTTTAAGTTATTCCTAAAATACGCTTAGGGTTTTTAGAGGAGTTCAAGAAGAGAAAGGAGGAGAAAAGAGGAGAAAAAGTTCAAAGTTCCAAACGTTCGTTCAAGAAATTCAAGATTTTGCCAAGAGCCTAATTCTTTGAGGTATGTAAGTTTCCATAGTATTGGGTTCCTTTAACCACACGCCAATCATGAGTTTTTTTTCCAAATCTATCCATAAATATTGAGTAATTTAAGTTCATGATGAGTTCTTGATCAGTGTTCTTGAAGTTTCATTCTAAATATTGTTTTGTTTGGATTTCAATGAGTTCTTGAGATGAAAGTTAGGATTTTGAGAGTTTTTTTTGTAGATATTTGTGTACTTATGTTAAATATTCGAATCTAAGTAAGTTTGGAAGAAACCATTCGATTCTAGGAGAATTAGAGCCAAAAATCGAAGAAGAAAAATTCATCGGATTGTTCAGGGGAGGGCTGGGGCGGCGCGCCCCAGATGCTCCAGAGGGTGGCTGGGGAGGCACCCCAACAGTGCGCCATGAAGTGTTCTAGAAATTTTAGGGGCTCGTGCCCCGTGCCAGAAGTGCGCCAGGGTCGACTTCCCCCACCTTTTTTCAATTGTTTAATCCGTCTAAGTCGTTCTAAAGTATACCTTTACTTCCTATTGATTTTAACTTCTCTAAACTACCTCTAGAAATCTACAAATCGTTCATAACATGAACATAACCTTGAATTCATAATTCAAATTTAAGGTAGAGTTAAGTGTTAAGTCTTGAGAGTTCTTTCGAACATTTTGAGAAAGTTCCTTTGAGTCATTTTGAGGAGTCTTCTACAATTTCTAATAACTTGTTTCAAAACTCTAGTAGATGTGTATGAGAATGAGGAGAATGTAGTCATACATTATCATTGAGATCCTACATATCATGAATCATAATTCAAATTCAAAAAGGAGTTAAGAGTTTAGTTCATGAAATTCTTTGAGTTAAATCGTGAATCCTTTGAGATCAACTATCAATTTGAGCTAAGTTTTAAGGAAGTAAGTAGGAGAATGAGATGAGTCATATGCATGGGTTCCATATTGTTATGTAGTCCCTTGACTCGAGTCGTTTAATACCATAAAATCCGCATGAACTCCACAAGTCGAGTATCTTTGAGAGGAGTAGTATCTTCAAGTTCTAACTCTTCAGTATTAAGTTCCTAACCCCTTATATTCCTAGTCATGGGACTATTAAGTGTTACCCATGAACGTCCTTCAGTTGACTTGTTCATGCCCATTATTCGGCATGAAAACTATGAGTTGACCATTTTTGAAATGAGTAGTATCATGAAGTCCTTGAGTTGAGTCGTTTATGCCCATAATTCTGCATGAACCCTCTAAGTCGAGCATTATCGAGATGAGTAGTATCATTGAGTTCTTGAATTTTGGAATTGTTGAGTTCTGAGTATTGAGTCCTAAGTATGGTTATTTAAAACCTTCAATTGAGTCGTTCACGCCAATAATTCGGCATGGACCCTATTTGAGAAGTCTGTTACAATTTCTTTAAACTTGTTTTAAGGCTTGAGCACTCGAGTTTGAGAACTAGTAGAGTAGAGTTCATGTTTTCAAAATGAATATACGGGAACTAAGTATTCCAAAGAGTAAATGTTTTCACATTCAAAAGAGGAGGAAACTAAGATTTCCAAAACAATTTTGAGCAGTTTGAGTATCATATCTTTTAAGAGAAATATTTTTGAGTAATAATCTCAAAACACAAAATGAGTTATGTTTTTAAACATATGAGCTAGATATATTTTGGGAGTAGTATTGAGCACTGATATGGGGGAGAGTTTTAACAACTCACAGCCCCGTAGAAATGATCATACTTTTTAGATGATTCCTTAATGCTTTTACCATAGACTAGTGGATCCACTTAGTAGTATGTTCTATACCCCAGCAAAGTATAGGATAATTCTAGAAGCATGGGCTAGACGTTGTATTATCACATAACCCATAATGATGATTGTCGGTTAGAGAATCTCCCACAGAGTTATATTGTATTTTTATATAAAAATAGAGTTATTATTGTATTCTTCAATATATTGACTTTCTCTTTTTTGATTTAAAAGCTTTCCATATATTGCATCTTTTATTGTTGTTTTATCGTTGAGTATCCAGAGTTGAACTGTGTTTCACAGAGTTGACCCATATTTCTCTGAATTGAGTTTTACTATGTTTCACTGCATTGAGTATCTTATTATTCAGTTAAGCCCTATTTTTCCCGAGTTGAGTTGAGTTGAGTGAGTTGAGAGGAGGTAAGTATGTTGCTTTTCCATTTGTTCAAGCTTATGCTAATGCTACAGTTAGTAGTTTTGAGATGTCGTGGGTCTTGTCCCGATATACTTCTGTAATAGTAGACGCTTCATAGTTAGACAAAGTAGAGGAGTTTATGTATTTACATTTATTTTGAGTATTGTACAGACTTTTAAAAAGGTTGAGTATTTGAGTTTATTGAAATTAATTCTGTTTTAAGGTTTTGTATGCCTGAGTTAGTCTTCCGCTTCTAGCAAGCCAGGATGAGGGTTCACTTGGGGATCAACAATGGTTTTTGAGTGTCGGCCACATCCAGGGTGTAGGGTAGGTTTGTGACACCTCTGTTGGGCATCAATTTGTAGTGATCACGTGACAATCATGCCTTTATATCCCTGGATGTATATTGGGTCCTCTCGATCGGGCGTATACATCAGACTCCACGTTACCTCACAAGGTTTATGTCTGTTAATAGTAGCTCCCACAGTCATATTCTTTTTGCATTGACCATGTTATCAGCATAATACCTCAGTATACAATTCAAAACGTTATCTTTATGATTTGTACTTGGTCATTGCGTCCATTTTAGTTTTCATTAATACTCCAATATAGCCTAGATCCTTGTTCAAATCTAATATATATATATTCCTCTTAGTATATCTATATCTTGCATGCTCAGTACATTCAAAGTACTGATGCATACTTTTGAACCTACATCATTTTATGACATAGGTTCAGATCACGCTTAGTTCAATTCTCTATCCGAGTTTAGTAGCTTCAGTGGTGAGTCCTTATACTTCGAGGACAATAGACATTCTTTACTTTGCTAACTTTATTTCAGTTCTCTGTCTTGTTATAGTTAACTAGTGTCATGTCCCAACAACTCAATTTAGTTAGTGGAATTCATACATAGTAGTATACTCAACTCATGTTTTTAAGTGTTGTTTTAGTCATCACTAAAATCTTATTATATTTTATACATTCAGACTAGTTGGATTTCCCCATATCGGACATCCTCTATTTTTAGCTTCCGCATAGTATATGATTTACTTAGTTATTTTTTAGTATGCTTGTTATATGCAGACTCAGGGTTAGCTTTGTGTCACTCATGATCGTAGGTCCCGTGCTACGTCTAGGGGGTAGCCTCGGGGTGTGACAAACTTGGTATCAGAGCATCAGGTTCAAAAGTCCTAGGATCTCTAAAAGCCGCACAAAGTAGAGTTGCTTTCATGATTGTGAAGTGCGCCGCACCTATGAGAGGGAGGCTACAATGTGTTCTAAGGAAACTTTACTTTTTTTGCTATTCTTATTATGCGTGAAATGAGATTTAAATTCTTTGTTCTAATTGGTCATTATACATTTGAAATCATGCCTCCTCGCAGAGCTAACGCATGGAATGCCAATGAAATTCCTCCAGTCCCAAACCATGAGGTTACAAATGCAGAGTTGCGTATTGAGATCCAACGTTTTTCTTAGAATGTAGCCAACTAGAACAATCAGCAGGCCCAAATTCGTGCAAACCCCAGGGGTGGATCATCTGCAGCCAGGGTTCGAGACTTTGTGAGAATTAATCCACCAGAGTTTCTAGGGCGAAAGTTGGTGAAGACCTACATAACTTTATTGATGAGGTCAAGAAAATTGTTGGATTAATACGAGGGACTGCTACTTAGAGTGCTGAACTAGCATCCTATCAACTCAAGGATATGGCTTATATCTGGTTCACACAGTTGAATGAAAACAAGGGTGAGAATGCAGCTCCTATGATGTGGGACTGTTTTACTGGAGCTCTTCTTGATAGGTTCTTCTCTAAAGAGTTGAGGGAGGATAGGCCCAAAAATTCATTAACTTGAGTAGGGTTCAATGTCAGTTCAAGAATACGGGCTGAAGTTCACCCAGCTATCCAAGCATGCTTCACATATGGTTGCTAGTTTGTGAGCACAAATGAGCAAGTTCTTGTTTGGAGTATTCGATCTGGTAAAAACCAAGTGCAGGAATGTTATACTGTTAGGAGATATGGATATCTCCAAAATCATGACTCATGTTCAGCAGATGGATGGAGAAAAGCTTAGAGAAATGGCTAAGGACAATAAAAAGGCTTGAACACGAAATTATGAATACACTCAACAATGGTCAGGCGGTAGAAATCACTCACGATTCTGCAGAGGTCTATATCCCCAATACATTCATCAGCAAACGCTCTCTCCCCCAGATTTCAATAGGACCAAAAATCAAGGGCATCATGCTCTAAGTCTCAGGGGAGTGCTTTCAGGTAACCCGACTTTTCCAACATGTCCAACGTGTAGTAAGAACCATCCTGCTGAGTGTTTTACTGGAAGAAATGAGTGATTTGGATGTGGTTAGTCTGATCATATATTAAAGGACTGCCTTTCTGCCAGGCAAGGTCAATGAGGTAATAGGGCTCAGTCTACAACTTCAGCAGTGCCAGCAAGTCTCCCCACTCAGCAGGTATCCTCACTCAGCAGGGTGCCTCATCTGGTACAGGTGGTGGTCAATGCTAGAACAAGTGTTATGCTCTTCAGGCTCGCCAAGACTAAGAAGATTCTCTTGATATGGTCACTGGTACGTTGCGAGTCTTTCATTTAGATGTATATGCATTGTTAGATCTTGGGGTTAAACATTATTTTGTAACTCTGTATATAGTAGTAAACTTCGGTGTTAGTCCAGTGTTTGGTCCTGTTGGTGACCTAGTTATAGCTACACAGGTATACATAAATTTTCGTATCACCATTTTCCAGAAAGTCACCTTAGAGGACCTTGTAGAGTTTGAAATGGTAGATTTCGATATCATTCGAGGCATGGATTGGCTACATTCCTAATAATCTTCGGTCGATTGTAGAACTAGGATCGTTCGGTTTAAGTTTCCAAACGAGGCATTCTTAGAGTGGACGCGTACTAGCTCAGTCCTTGTAGGTAGATTTATTTCTTACCTTAAGGCCTGGATGCTAATCTGTAAAGGGTATATCTATCATCTTGTTCAAGTTAAGAATTCAAACTCCAAAACCCTAACTCTTGAGTCAGTCGCAGTTGGAAATGAATTTTCGGAAGTGTTCCTAGAAGATCTTCTCGGCGTTTCTCCCAAAAGGGAAATCGACTTGGGAATAGATCTCCTTCTAGATACCCATCCTATTTTGATTCCTCCTTATAGAATGGCTGTAGCTGAGCTAAAGGAATTGAAAGAATAGTTGAAAGACCTTTTATATAATGGCTTCATCAGACCCATTATCTCTCCATAGGGTGATCCAGTGTTGTTCATGAAGACGAAAGGTCGTTTTCTCAGAATGTGCATTGACTACCATCAGTTAAACAAAGTAACAATCAAAATTAAATATCCCATCCCAGTATTGATGACTTTTTCGACCAACTTTAGGGTGCTAGTTGCTTTTCTAAGATAGACCTCAGATGCCTCTATTATTACCTCCGAGTCAAAGATAGTCACATGCCGAAGACAACCTTCAGGATTCGGTATGGCCACTATGAATTCGTAGTTTTGTCTTTTGGGAAAACAAATGCTCCTACAGGTTTCATGTACCTATTGAACAGAGTGTTCAAATAGTTTTGGACATGTTCGTCATTATCTTTATTAATGATATTTTCATTTATTCAAAGACTGAGAAAGCGTCTGCAACTCATCTGAGTGTTGTCATGAAAACCCTCAAAGATCGCCATGTATTCGCTAAGTTCAGCAAATATGAATTCTGATTATAGTATGTCGCTTTCCTTGGTCATGTGGTATCCAGCGAAGGGATCCGATTTGATTCTCAGAAAATCGAGGTTGTACAACACTAGCACTGATCCACCTCTCCAATTGATATAAGAAGTTTCTTGGCTTTAGTTGGTTACTACATGAGGTTTTTTGAAGGATTTTCATCCATATCTTCCCTATTGACCAAGTTGACTTAGAAAAAGGTCAAGTTCAGTGGTTTGATGAGTGTGAGAAAATCTTATTAGAACTGAAGACAAGGATTGACTACATCTCCTATCTTGACTCTATGAGATGATTCAAAGTGGTTTGTTGTGGTGCATCCATGGTCGGCCTAGGTTGTGTGTTGATGCAGCAAGCGAAATTCATAGATTATTCTTCTAGACATCTTAAGGTCCATGATAAGAACTATCCAACTCATGACCTCGAGCTTGCAGCCGTAGTGTTTGCCCTAAAGATTTGGAGACAATACTTGTATGGTGTTCATGTTAATGTGTTCACAGATCATAAGCGCCTCAAGTATGTGTTCACCAAGAAAGAGTTAAATCTTCGTCAGAAGAGATGACTTGAATTCCTTAAAGACTATGACATGAATGTACTCTATCATCCGGGTAAAGCCAATGTAGTAGCTGACACCCTTAGCAGACTATCTATGGGGAGTGTAGCACATGTTAAGAAAGAAAAGAAAGAATTAGCCAAAGATTTTTACCGACTTGCCCACTTAGAAGTTTGCCTTGTGAACATGTCAGATGGTGGTGTGGTAGTTCAGAATGGGTCAGAATCTTCATTGGTTGTGGAGGTTAAGGAAAAACAAGATCGTGATCCTATATTAATTCAGTTGAAAGGTGTAGTTCATCAACAAAGAGTTTAGGTTTTATCCCAAGGGGGAGATAGTGTGTTTCATTGCCAGGGCCACTTATGTATTCCTAATATGGGTGATTTGAGGAAGCAAATCCTTATAGAATCCCATAATTCCAGGTATTATATTCATCCGGGTTCCATTAATATGTATCGTGATCTAAGGAAAGTCTTTTGGTGGAACCACATGAAGAGAGACATCGTAGATTTGGTGGCTAAGTGTCCTAACCGTGAACAAGTTCAAGTAGAACATCAGAAACAAGGATGTATGAATCAAGAGATTAACATTCCAACATGGAAGTGGGAAGTGATAAATATTGACTACATTACGAATTTACCTCGTACTCGCGGACAACATTACTCCATTTGGGTGATAGTGGAGAGAGTAACTAAGTCAACTTACTTCTTGGCAGTCAAGACTACAGATTCAACAGAACACTACACCAAACTTCCCTTGTCTATCATCTTAGTCAAAGGTCCTCAGTTTTACCTCTAATTTCTGGAAGTCATTTCAAAAAGGTTTTGGTACTCAAGTAAATCTCAGTCTAATATTTCATCCACAAACGGATGGTTAGGCATAACATACCATTCAAACCTTAGAAGACATGTTGAGAGCTTGCTTGATAGATTTTAAGGGTAATTGGGATGATCACCTACCTCTCATAGAAGTCTCCTATAATAATAGCTTCCATTACAGTATTCAGATGACCCCGTATGAGGCACTATATGGGTGTAGAAGTAGGCCTCTGATTAGTTAGTTTGAAGTTGGTGAAGCAGCCTAAATTGTGCCAGATTCGGTTCATGAGGCTATGGAGAAAGTTCAACTTATTAGATATAGACTAAAGACTACTCACAGTCGTCAAAAGTCCTATGAAATTCTGAGGAGAAGGGACTTAGAGTTTGAGATTGATTATTGGGTTTTTTGATGAGTCCGTGATTTGGACTCATTTAGGGCTTTATTTTCTATGATTTAGTGTTCTCAAATGCTTATTTTGTGCCAATAACTGATGTAAAATCCTTGATCTCCAGGTATATGGATTGTGGAATAAAGCAAGGACACCAATTTGCAAAAAGGAACGAAGCGAGCAGAAAGAATGAAGAAAAGCAAGACTGGTGATCGCCAAGTCCACATGGCGAGTCACCGAGTGGCTGCTTCCCTGCCTAAAGTTCTAGTGTGCTAAGACCTGAAGGAAATAACCAAGTTGGTGAGAAAAATGAGCGGTCGGTGGATCGCTGAGTGGTTCCGCGATGCAGTGTTGGATCGCCCAAAGTTACAAACCTTAAGGATGCTGAAGGCCAAGGCAGAAGGGAAATGGATTGACCAAAGGGAGGATCACTATGTTGATCGGTGAGCCCGACTTACTCCACCGAGTGGTGATGTTTGCGTAATCAACACACAACTTCCAATGCAAGTGTCTATGATTGTACAATAGTTTAGTAACCGAACCAAGGGTTGAGATCGTTCCCAAGAGAGTGGTTTTGAGGATTAATAGAAGAATAAAATTTAGTTCTAACTAGTCGTAGCTAAAGACATTAACGATTAAAAACATTGTAAATTAAAGGGGAGACACAAGAGTGTCAATTAACAATGGGGGGGGGGGGTTGTCACTAATAAATAAAAACAACAAAATAAACAAGGGTTTCTAAGTAATGAATGGGGATTCTTGGGATGTGACGGGAATACAAGTGTTTTCAAATGCGTTCCTCTTGGACACCCATTTGCCGTATGAAGAGCAGCCTACGCCTTAACCCACTCACTCTCTCGAGCTGAGTTTGTGGACATGGGACTAGGGTTCACTCTCTTGAGCTGAACCTTATGTCGACCCACTCACACTGGCCATCAATCTAGTGGTCTTAGTTTTACGACATGTCTCTCGAGCAAGCCGAAAACACATAAATAAACTTGTATTTGCAACTACAAATTCATTAAATTCATCCACAACCACTAAACGAAATCACATTTAAATGACGAATAGACTATCAACTAGCAAAACCCAACAATTATCTTAACCCATATTAGCTAAATCACACCCCAAGAATTGGGATTTTTAGCCACATATGTATAAGAGATAGATATTTATACCAAATTGAGCTTGCATTCAACTGGGTATGAAGATTTAAGTCTTGATACATGCCAAAATTAAAGAATCCAAGAGACCCAAATCCAAATCTTGAAGATGAAACCATTTGGAACTTCAGGCCTTCAAAACCCTCTCAAATTCAGAGTAAAAATATCAAAAAGTACTACTCTATATCAAAATTATAATAATTGTGCGACCTTTAAAACTACAACTCTAACTAGTAGTTATAGTTTTCACATATTTGTGATGCAGTGGATCATTCGGCATCGATAGTCGGAATCGCCGATGAACTCAGCGATTCGCCATTTTGTGTAGTTCATCACCGTTTTGCACCATCCTTCAGCATCGTCGTGCTCTGGGTCATTGGGCGACATGGTACTGCTTCACTGAACTTCTCGGCGATGCGCCGAGTGCTCCCTTTTTCCGCTGAATTGATCTTTTCCCTCAGGGCTCAGCACACTGGAACAAAAGGCGAAGTAAGACGCTTCGACAACTCGCCAAGTGGACTCGGTGATCCTCAGGCCTTCATTTCTTTATTATTTTCATCCTTTTCGTGCTTTTTTGCTACGTAGTGCCCATGCTTTCCTTCAAACTTCAAATACCTGAAACTTAAGGGTGCCGGACCAATGCTACGAGCTTCCGGAATCCAATGGAATCTTCGTAAAATGGATTTGAGATAAACTAAGAAATTGAGGACACAATTTCTATTAAAATATAGCCTTAAATGAGTCCAATTTGTCGACTCATCAACACCCCAACTTAAAATTTTTCTTGTCCTCAAGCAAACTCAAGTTCAGCCTTTCAAAAAGGGTGTCCCAAACAGTGCTACACAAGATTCAATTATGAATGCACACAACAAGACTCAATTTACTTATGCAAGGGTCAATTGTGTACTCAAAGATTCAAGTTGTGACACACCATTACCAGAGATTCTCAAGCTCGTAATACTTGCTACAAATGCAAGTTCAAGCTCAACAAAAGCCTTCGAATGCCCTCACACAAATGATGATTCCATTTTCAAACACAAAGGTATACTTAATTTAAAGTTCAGGAATCAGATACAACGCTCACACTCACAAAGAGGAACACAATGTGTACTTTCACCCATAGGTTTGCCCGTATTTTCGACTCAACATTTGTTTCGACTTTCTTAAGATCACAAGGTCTGAACAAGGCTTGTAACGGGGTTGAGTGTAGAGGTATGGTCATTTAGGATCAGTGACTTTTATCCTCATGACATGTGGTGCTCTCAGCACTTCATTTCCTTTTCCTTCAGAATTTTCTTTACTGCTTATAAGTCATCCTATTATTCACTTTCCATGAATTGTTTGGAAACCCTTGATCTCCAAATTTCTTTTGTACTTTATTCCACAACTTTCTTTTTCATTCTTTTTCTTTTTTCTTTCTCTTTTTTTTTTTTTATATGGTGGGGTTCCATTTTTCTCAACACGTTAAAGGAGACTTTCCTTGCACTTTTTGACTTTCCCTTTTCTTTTTCACCACACCCCAACTTAAGCTTTTGGCCTAAGTTGGCTATTCAATTAACCACAATTCAAGAGGATTATAGGTAATGGATTAAGAATGGTCTAGTTTTCATCAAGTTTCTTCCAAAGAAGGGTAAGGCTCAAAAGATGTTCAAGAGAGAATCACACGCTCACAAGGTAGGTCAGAAAATAGGTGTATGCCACATTGGTTCCCACTCTTCATAGTTGCCTAAGATCATATCAAGATAAATTCTTACTTAGTCAATCGGACCTACAGGGAAAATTCTAGGTGTTGTCATGCATGGTTCCAGGTAAGCATATCACACAAGGCATCGACAATTAAGTCAAACAAGACTCCACGCTTTCGCTAGTGTTCAACATTCATCACAAGAGAATCGACTTGATGAATGGCTAATCACAACGAGATGCAAAAAGTTCACATATTATATATGCAACTTCATTTGGCCTAATCATAGTCGTACATTCATGTTCGATCGATTGTAAGAACTATTCAAGTCATCAGTATTGATCGGGACTGAGACTTAAATTTTGCAAAAGAACAGACACATTCAACACACGAGAGGTGGCAAAAAATTTTGGACGGATCAAAATCATTTTGCAATTGAAATAAAAGGAGCCACAAGTTCAAACATCCACAGAAAAGCAGTATTAACCATAAATTTAAACAGAACAACCCAAACATATACATAAAAGCACAAGTCACAAATAGCACACAAAAGGTGAGCCTCACCCCACCACAATTAAAAAGAAATTGTCCTCAAATGCAAATAACATAATATCCAGAATTAAAATAAAGAAAGACAGAGAGGTAGGTAAAGAAGGGATCCTCTCTACTTAGTTGCTCCATCTGTCTGGGCATTAATGCCTGAAGTGTTGTCATTCTGACTCTGGTATTCATTATCTGTGTTTGCCTCAGTTGTTGCAGTGATACTAGCCTTAGCTATTTATCTAAATCATGAGCTACTCCGAAAGCATGTATCGCGTTAATGAACCCTCGAGCCCACACAAGGACATTAGGGTCAATAGGATTCCTCTTACTCGGACTGGCTTTGTTGTTCTCGCTCCTTGCTTTGGGGTGATCTGTCGTCCCATCATCTCTTGTTGTTACCTCTTTTGCCCCTGCCTAGCAAAAAGTGCAATCCTTCAACCTATTGTAGAATGACCACACCCAAAACAACCTTCCTTGCCTGCAAGACACTCACTAGGATGGTTCATACCACACTTTGGACAAGTACGGAAAGTACTATTGGCTGAAGCACTCCCCTAAGACTTAGAGCCTGATTCCCTATCGTTTTGATCTTGTCGAAACTTGGGGGAATGGAGCACTAGCTGATAAAGGTGCTGGGCTTGTAGACCTCTGCTGAAACTATGAGCAATTTCCATCGTCCGACTTTTGTTGTGAGTATTCATAGTTTCCTGTTCTGGCCTTTTTATTATCCTTAGCCAATTCTCTAATCTTATCGCCCTCAACCTGTTGAGCATGAGTCTGGAGATATTCATATCCCTTAGTAGCATAGACTTTTTGCACTCAGTCTTCACCAGATCGGATACCCCAAATAGGAAATAACTCATTTGTGCCGTGGAATAGGCAACCATGTGTAGGGCATACCTTGAGAGTTGGGTAAACTTCAGCTCGTACTCTTGGATCGACATTGACCCATGCTTCAAGTTCATAAACTCTTGTGCCTTAGCTTCTCTCAATTCCCGTGGGAAGAAATAGTCTAGGAAAGCTTCAGTAAAACAATCCCAAGTCATAGGAGGTGTATCTGAACCCCTGTTATCTTTCCATTGAGTGAACCAGATATGAGCTACATCCTTAAGTTTGTAGGATGCCAACTCAACACTATCAGTTCCAGTCACATGCATTACTCCAATAATTTTCTTAAACTCATCAATAAAGTTTTATGGGTCCTCACCAACCATCGACTCTAGAAACTCAGGCGAATTCTTCCGAAAAAGTCTCGAACCCTAGATGGAACTTATCAACCATTTGTGTTAGTAGGAAGTGGACCGGCTGATTTTTCTGATTAGCCACACTATGAGCCAAGAGCTGGATCGCACTCCAACATTCTGAATTCGTAACCTTATAGTTAGGGACTGGAGGAACTGCATTAGCATTCCGTGCAATACCATTCTGTGTGTTAGGTCTACAAGAAGGCATGATATTAAAGACATAACGATAGATTCGAAAGGAGAAGTTGGATCATACCTAAGCATGTTATGAATAGCAAGGGAAGTGAAGTTTTTCTTAAAACATTTCGTAGCCTCCCTCTCATTGATGTGGTGCACTTCACACCCATGAAAGACACTCAACTTAGTGCAGCTTCCAAACATCCTAAGAGTCTTGAACCCAATACTCTAATACTAAGTTTGTTACAATCTGAGGCTACCCCCTTGATGTTGCCTGGGACCTAGGATCACGAGTGACCCCAAGATAACCCTATGTCTCGTATATTATAAGCATACTGAAATATAACTAAATAACCATGAACTATCGGGAAGCTAAAACAGTGGCTATCTTGAATGGGAAACAACCCAACTAATCTGAATATATAAACCATACTAGGAGTTTAACAATAACTAAAATATAAACTCAACAACTCAAGTTGATTCAACTACTATGTCTGAAAAAAATCTACCTAAGTTGAGTTGCTGGGACATGCTCCCCAACTAACTGTAACAAAACTCAAAATATAAAGTAAAGACTAAAATAAAAGCATGTCTATTGTCTTCGGAATATATGGACTCACCACTAAAGTTACTGAGTGCGGACCGAGAATCAATCAAACTGCGATCTGGATGCTGAGTACCTGAACATACATCATGAAAGGATGTAGCACAGAGTACGCGTCAGTACTTTGAATGTGCTAAGCATGCACGATGAAGATACTAAGCTGAACAAACATATGTAAAAGCTGAACAAAACATAGCTGATCAATAACATACTGAGTAAGAATGTAAGTACAGAAACATAACAGAAAAGCTAAACTGAATGCAATGACCAAGTTTTAATCATGAACATGAAATGCTAAACTGAATACTGAAGTATATATTGAAAACCTGATCAATGTACTAAGAGTCTAGTTGTGGGAGCTACTATTAACCGACAAAAACCACGTGCGAGAAATATGGAGTCAGATGTATACGCCCCATCGAAAGGACCCTATCTGCCATGCCAGGGGTATAAAGGCATGACTAGGGTGATCACTAAATCTGATGCACAAAAGAGGGGACTTATACTTCTACGGGGGCATGTAGTTCTGGGACTATGAGGGTACGCTAAACCCTAGTCCAACTCAGTGTTAAGTCTACTCCCAATTGAATAAGTATATAATTAAAATGTGACCGACATACCGAATAGCTCAAATACTGACATGCTATCTGAGAATGCAAAATTTATGTATTGATAATGTGACATTCGAAAACTCAAGCATGATTATTTGTTTAACTGACCTAGTAAGTTCAATTCATGATCTAGCAGAATCTACACAACTAGGGTTTTGAGTTTCATACAAGGAACTAAACGAAATCTCCAAGAAACAAACTTTTTTGATTTAGGATACAATAATTGCTAAAATACACTAAATATACAAGGTTTAAGAAACCCTAGGTCTAATAAAGATATGGAGAATCAAAGAACTGACTGAATTCTAGGGACCTAGTGGATGAAAGCAATCCACTAGTCAAATCCCACATAACTGCTGACGAAATCTATGGAGAAATCCTTCGATTTTGGGGGCTAAAACTTGAAGAAAACCTTCTGCTCTTTCTTGAGAAGGTTGTCGTCTTTCCTCTTCTTTTTGCTCTAATTTTGATGATTTTGGAGAATCAAGATTTTTGTTAGGTTATGACTTGATTATTATGCTTAAACTGAGAAAAAATGACGTAGTTTAGGTGTTAAATGATGTAGTTTAAATGTCCAAAGCATAGGGGAAAGACAAAAATGACCCTTACTTACTATCTTTTGAGGCCATCGACGGCCCCTTACCGACGGATCGTGGACTGACCGACAGTCCATCCTTGAAGGGCGTCGTTTGGGGTCTGAGGCTCGGACTATGGGTCATGATCCATGAAATCTGGACCACAGACCCTGGTCCCACCTTCAGTCTTTAGGTTCTACGGTGGGTCATGATTTTTTTCTTGGGTTCTGGGTGGCCAACCATGGACCATACCTACGGTCTGTGGCCCAAACCACGCGTCGTGGTTTAGCCTCTGTCCGTTGCACCTACAAGTTTTAAAAATCTATAATGGCTCTTTCTCGAATTCGGGGTGTTACAGAAAACATACAAAAAGCATAAAAACCAAGTTATCAATTAACTTACAACAACATATATACATAAAGATTTTATGATGATGGTAAATTTTTGTACTAAGTTATCAAACATTATGAAAAAAGTTTATTCCCTGATGTCCTTACGTTCTCATCTGCATTATTGAATGGTATCTTTTTGTCTTTATCAATCTCTTTTCACCTAAACTTGAAGCACTTGTTTGAAGCATAAGTTTTTATATTATAGTAGTAACTACGACTGTATGCATTTGATAACTTTCATTTGAATTTAGTTAATGCTCATAAATAAATTATTGAATGCAACTTTTAAAATTCCTCTCCTTTTAGTGTAGTGATAATCAAAAGTTATGAGAATTTAAAAAATGTAACTGAAGTTGGATAAACCTCAAATAAATATGGAGGCATACATTTAGATTTCATGATAAATTATGTGTAAAGGTTATAAAATAAGTTAGCTACATTGAAATGCCAATAATTTCAACAGATCAAATTTAGCCTTAAATATTTTCTTAATAACTATCGTTCTAGTAGGTCAATATACCCCTACATATGTTATTAATAACTATTATTTAGAATATTTTCCTTTTCATTACAACTATATCATTGATTTGGTCCTCTAAGATTTTACTGTTACAAGAGTAACTTTTATGACATAGTCTTTACCCCCTAATATGATAATTAATTAGATAATTAACATGTCACTTTCTAACTTACAAATGAATATGGTAATTTTATGACTCTTTAGCTTGCAATTAAGTTAGGAGGTGGAAAGTTTGTGCAAATATTTTGATTAATTAATATTTAATATTTTAAATATTTTATAATATTTTAGATTAGAATAGGGGTAAAATGGTATTTCAGCTCTTAATTTGTACCTTCCCACTTTAGTATAATATGATCTATACAGGTTAGTTTTATACGCTTCTCTTTTGTCATATGTTTGAATTGTAAAAATTGAGAAACAAAATGTGCATAATATATAATTGAAGAAAGTAGATAATGATTAAGTTATACGTTATCTATAATTTGAGAATAAATCTTTCTTTCCGATGTGTGTGGAATAGTCAACTACTTTCGACTTTCTTTGTTCCTCTTACACTTTTCCATAAAAGTTAGATATAAATCTATCTATTAGTGAATAAATACAACCCCTTCCAACATCATATAGAAGAACAAAAAAATTAAAAGAAAAAGAATAATATAATGAGAAGAATGACAAAGGAATTTATTCTAAAGGGACCAAAATTTTTGATCACATATGTAATAAATTAACAAGATGATATACTAAAGGAAAACCTATAAATATCTGCTATAGGGAAACATATGAAGATGAGCCAAAAGGCAACTACAAAGATGCTTGATGATGACAGAATACCTTTGCATCAGTTAGCTCCAATAATGAAGTAATGCACACCATTGATCTTCTTCAACCCTATTTGAACAATTAGCTAAAGTTCAGCATCGTTGGTCTATGAGTCATAACCACTTCCTTTTGTTTCATGTTTCCATTCTATCCATTTAGATCCAACCAACATCATCAAAATACGTTGCATATCCTCAGTTGGATTAGTATTTTCCTACAAATAACAAGATATAACACATTTATATGAGTATTACAAAAATAATAAAAATTTATATTTTTTTATTCTTTTTCTAGGTACCTTTATGTCAGACCATATATTATTCTTGCAGAGATCAGGCAAAAGCCTCCAATTCTTATGATTTAATGGATCTAAAATGCTATTTTGTGCTACGACATCGAGTTTTGAACTAAATATACATCCTTCATACCCACTAGGTTGGCAAATATAATTCAACTCAACATGTAAAATGCAACTATCTTTTCCCATCCTTAGTGCATTATAGCAATGGGCCCCTAGGTCGGTTAGATTTCTCTTCGCTCTCACTAGAATATGTAAATAGTTAAAGATAAAAAAGAGGAAATTTCATTATTTGTAAATATAAGTTATCTACTACTTTGTAGTGCAAAAGGAAGAAAATATATTATGGATATTAATACCTGGAAGATTTTCTATATTATTTGAATAATTTCTTGAGGTATAATCATGTTGGACTTGTTTTTTATTTTGTGGCCAATTTTGAGATTGTTGTGGAATCGACACACTTCCAATTTGTTGTTCTTTGTAATAATCTTAAGGGTCATTTGAAAAAGATATACCATTTTAATCCTCGTTAGTTTCCCTGAGTCATATTTGATTAGTTTGCGAGGTTAATTTTTTGGCGGGATTGAAAGGTTAAGGTTTTTGAAAGTTTTAGGGATTTGAATCACTTAAGTTCTTATAAGTGGCTTTAATCAACATCATGAGCTATAGAACGCGGGATTTAGTCTAGGAGTGTTGTCATTTTTACTTTGAGACTTTTATGTCGATCGGAGACTCACATTTATTTTCCATCGATTCCATTGGTTTTAGGAGGTTAATTAGGACTAGGTAAGGCCTTGTTGCAATTTTCAAGAGGTTTATAGGGCTTAAACTTTTTGGTGTAAATACAACTCAATTATTTCTGTGAGGATCCCATAAAAAGAAACTTCTTCTAATATGGAATTTTCATCTCTTGCACTTGCATAACTTTGGGTGATAACTTTTACCATTTTACTACTATTTTTGAGTTTTTCTTTTGGCATTACAAGATTTTTTAAGTATCTAACTCCGTTACATATATATTTGGTCATCCTTTTTGCTTGTTTTGATGGGCCAACAACTAAATGTTGAATATCTTCAGGTATTTGCTGGTATTTGCTCACCAGGCAAATGCATCTTCTCAACCTACCATTTAAAGTTAAGGTTATAATTTAAAAGTATGCATTATGGTTATAGTAATACATTTATGAAGACATTTTAGTTGGTTCATAGTTACATGATTTCTAAACCATATTTTGAAATACTTCATTGTGAATTCAATCCACAACATGTCTTGATAGACGAGGATTTCCCTTATTGATTTCTTTTATATGTTCTTTGTAGAAGTAAATATTCAATTCCAAAAAATTCAATCAAATTCTTTAGAATTAAAATAAAATAATAAAATGACACTTTTAAATTTCCCACATTG
Source organism: Solanum tuberosum (assembly GCF_000226075.1). Taxonomy (NCBI): domain Eukaryota; kingdom Viridiplantae; phylum Streptophyta; class Magnoliopsida; order Solanales; family Solanaceae; genus Solanum; species Solanum tuberosum. Next base: position 912,255 of record NW_006239138.1, on the reverse strand, counting down.
AACGGTATTGTAAAGGTCCACCCAAAATTTCTTCTTTAGCTAAATGGATTACTAGATGCTCCATGAGATTAAAAATATGGAAGAAATATTCTCTCCAAAAGACAAAGAGCTAGTGCAATTCGATCTTGGAGCTTTTATAATTCATCAATCTTCATAATTGTTGAAAAAATGCCTCTAAAATAATTGTTTAATTCAATTAATAGCTTAAGAACATTAACTAGCACCAGATTCCTCAAGGAAATATGAAGGAACCGTTGCATTAAAATATGATAGTCATGACTCTTCAATCCATGCATGGTGTTTGGTTTAAGATCAACACAATTTGAGATATTTGAAGCATAACCATATGAAGCTTTCACATATCTTAAAACCTATAAGAGCATATCTTTTTGTGTGTTACTCAACATGAAACATGCAAGTGATAGATAATGTTTCTCATTATATTTTTTTGTTATGATGTAGAACTTTTGGGATCCCCATCTCTCGTAAATCCAAACGAGACTTTCAAGTGTCTTTTCCTTTACCATCAATATTAATAATGTTCACAATATGTTGTCAAAGACATTCTTTTCAATATGCATTGTGTGAAGAATATGACGCATCATATTGTGTTTCCAGTAATTCAACTCAAAAAATATGTTCCTTTTGTTTCATATATTTTCCAACACATTACCAACATCATCAACATCCCCTCATTTCCTTTTACGAGATTTTTCTAATGGATATTTTACAAATTTATTTCTAATATATTTCATTTTATTAAAAATCTCAATAGCGGACAGTCATTTGGATGCAACCTCCAATTCCACAAGGTCATTGAACGTAACTTTATCTTTTCAAAACTTTTGACTATGAAGTAACTATCAGATATGAGTCATGAAACAATACTTCCAACCATTTTTTCAATCTTCTAAACATAGTATAAGATGAGATGGATCATATATTTTTTTCACGCCATATCCTGGTAAGTTACCTAGTGCTGGAAAATCACTGATTGTTCCAAAGCAATGATGCACACATTTGAAACATGTGATTATTTGATGCATCATAAGTGGCAACACCAATCCATAATTATTTTAACTCATCAACTAAGGGTCATAGATATAGATCAATATCATTACCTGGTGAACGAGGGCCATCAATATTCATTGATAATATTGAATATGGTTATTTCATGTACAACCATGGTGGCAAGTTATAAGAAACCAAGACGACCGACCATATGCTATGTGAGATAGATATAGACTTGAATGGAAAATCCATCTGAAGCCAATCCAAATATAACATTTCGAGTGTCTTGAGCGATATCTACAAATGTTTCATCAAAATTTCGCCATGTAATATTGTCAGCAGCATGTTGCATTACCCCATATTTAGTGCGACCTTAAACATGCCAACTCATTTGGGTAGATGCTTTAGTGAACATAAATAGTTTTTGAAGTCATGGTATCAATGGTAAATATCTAAACACTTTTGCTAGAATTTCTTATGTTTCTGAACTACTGCCATTGATTCTCCTTTAAACTGTTTGTATCTTGGAGCTTTGCAAAACTTACAATATTCCAATAAATCATAAAATAATTTGGACATGCATTCATTTTTTTATATTCAAGTCCTAAATCATTCACAATTTTTTTTCATTATTAAAAGATTTGGGTAATATTTCACCTTAAAAAAAACCACACTTTAACAACTCTAGCAACAGGGAAAACGAAGTGTTACTCCACCCAAGAAGACACATTAAATGTAAATATGAACAAGAAATAAAAGTAGAGAATACTTGCTTCCTAGGTATATCTAACATTCAACTTTTTTCAATAATTTAAAAAATTCTCCAGTCAACTTATCAAACTCCCTATTATGTTGATTTGAACTAGCCAATCCATCACCACTTGTGTCCATATAAACAAAGCTAGATGTAGTAGGAATTTCAAATGCTTGAGGTAACATGTGTTGCATTTCATCCCCTTTATCTAACTGATGCAAACATGTTGATGAAGATGATCTCCCCATGAAAAGTCCCACTAGTATAACTAATTAGAAATTCATCAATCACGGTATGTTAAACAATCAATTTTTTTAAAACAAATTTCATATTACGTCACTTTTGACATGGACAAAACATTTCAAAGGCATTAGGCCTATCTAATGAAGCAAAAGTGAAGAAATTTTGTGGGTCCATCATCATATATATAAAAGAGAACCCTAGGCCCGCTTACGTGGCGCCACCACAAACCAAGATTTCTTTTTAAATTTATTTATTTCCAAAACTATCCTTCCCCTTTCATGAAACGTTGTGACTTTTATGAAAAGTTGTCTCTTTTAAGAAGGGTTGTGACTTTAATCAAAAGTTGTGACTTTTACGAAAATTTGTGAATTTTATGATGAGTTGCGACTTTATGAAAATATATGACTTTTATGAAAGATTGTTACCTTTTCGAAGGTTTGTAACTTTTCCAAAGAGTTGTGACCATTCTGATAAAGTACAATAAACAGTTGTTGACACTACCCTTTGTTGTCTATACATAAAAGCGATTTCCTCTCATTTTAAAACAATGAAAATTCTGAACTTCTTCTTCTTCTGCACAAATAAATATTCGTGTACTTAGATCTTGTTGAGTGTCTTACTACACCATTATATTTGTATCAATACACTGGTGAATAAAATCATTCTATCCTGAGAGGATCGATTCTTTTAAACCTCGGTGTCATGCCCCGAGCCTACACACTAGGCGAGACTGGCACTCGAGAACATTGATGGCCCCAAGCGAACCCTTGGCTTGGCTAGACTCTCAGCGGAAGACTTACTCAACAGAAAATGTACCTAAATACAATCATCAATAAACTGTCTGAATTGATAACTAAGAATGTTTTAGAAAATAACATCCAACTTAGCTAAAATGGCAACTCAAGTCTTTAAAATCACGCAACTTAACTATCAAGACTAAAGAACTAATAACTAACTGTCTATGATGCCTATAAATACTAAGAGGGATGTCGGGACAAGACCCCAGATCATCCTAACAGCTGAAATAAACAAAGCAATAAAACAAAACATAATCAAAGGGATCTTCCGAAAAGAAATGAGGCTCACCAACTGACTCTGAGTGCTCGAATGGATCAACGAGGCGCTAGATGCTGATCTTGATTACCTATATCAGCATCTTAAAATGATGCAGGCTAAATGACATCAGTACATTTTATATATGAGCATGCGAGGGGAAAATTAAATATGACATGAGCTTGAACTGAATTCTGAAAGAAACACTTACCTCAGATTTAATCAACTCATGGATATTTAACTCAATGCATAAATAAACAATAGTAAAGATGTAGTTTATATAAAGCATTTAAACAATATGTAGCAACTCAATGAATTGACAAAAAAAACAATAACACCTCAACATATATATATATATATATATTTGTATAATAAATAAATATACTATCTGGGAATTTCTCGAACCGACAACCATCACTATAAGCTATGTTATGATACAACGTCTCGCCTATGCTGCCAGAGCTATCCTATAACTTGTCTGGATATAGAATGCTTCAACGAAGTGAATCCACTAGTCTATGCTAAAAGCATTAAGGAATCATCTAAAAAGTATGGTCCATACTACCCACGTTGGCTACATGGTTTATGGAGACTTGAGTTATTATGAACTCGTCCCCATATCGATGCTCAATACTACTCCCAAAATATACTCAGCTCATATCTTTAAAAACATAACTCTTTCTATGGTTTGAGATTATTACTCAAAAACTAGCTTAAAAGCTCTCTTGGAAATCAGTGTTCCCTTTCTTGTTTACATGTGAAAACATTTTTTACTCTTGGAAATACTTAGTTAACGTATAATCTTTTGAAGAAATAAACTTTATTCTTACTCTTACTCAACTTAATGCTTATGTCTTAAAACAAGTTTAAAAGGTTTGCAGAAGACTTCTTAAAATGACTCCAAGATCTCTCAAGACTTCACTCTTAACTCTACCTTGAATTTGAATTATGAATTCAAGGTTATGATTTATGATAACAAATATCTCGTGATGTTTAGGAATGATTGTAGATAGTTAAACAAAAGAAACGATTAGGAAATCACTGTCAGGAAGCAAGTCGGCGACGCAGAGATGCATTTAAATATTTTGTAGCAAAATAATTTTTTAGGCAGAACGGTCAGTGACCTCTCCGCGACGTGAAGAAAAATTATGTGAAATGGGGAGGTAGGTCCGCGATGCGGACTGGGTTGCCAGATTCGCCCGACTTTTTCCTTCTACATTTTTTAACCCCAATTCACCTAAATTCGATTATTTTGCTCAACTTCCCTTTATGATTCAGATACCCAGCACATGTACAAAAGAACCTAACTCAAAACAACTTTATAAATCGACGCAATAATCTCAAGAACTCCTCAATCTCAGCCCAATTCAAGAACGAAAGCAAATTCAAGAACACATATCAAGAACATCAAACTTTCAACCTTTTTATGATGAATTAACGCTGAAATAAACATGTTTGGTGCATGGGTGAACAAACCCAACGCTGTGTGAACTCACATACCTCATAGGATTGAATCCTTGGCGAAATCCACAACCAAAATCGCAGGAACTTGATGAATGTTGAACTTTTCATCTCCTTTCTTCAAAAAACCTAGTGTGATGTTGTAAATGTGTTAACTGAACTAACTCAATTTAGACCCCAATTAAATTTTTTAAAATGACATATATTAATTGGTCATGGAAAAGACCATAATACCCTCCTAAAATCTGGTTTTGACTATCCTTATCTAGACAACCTGACTTCAACTAGGCATATCTCCCTCATACGAACTAAAAATTGATCAAACTCGGTAACGTTGAAAAGAAAATTCAAAGATATTTCCTATGCTATCTTGTATCCCACCTAAATCATCCAGGAGTTATGGTCGTTTAATGTTTCCCCAAAGTTCATACTTAGCTTCACTTTGTCAAACTTTCCAAATCTGATTATTTCCAAAAATGGTTTCTTTCAAATTCTAGTTCTTTCTAGTTCTTTCAATTAGCGAGGTGTTACAATATCTCCCCCTTGAGAAAATTTGTTGTCGAATGAGATTACCCTTAGTAGGCTTAGGATGTAATATCTAAGATCTAGCTCAAACACCCAACAAGCAAAATGTAAACACAATAAACCAACTTTAAAAAAATGCCAAGTTAAGGATTAGTACCTTAATTTGGAGATCCTCCGGACTCAAAGAGTTGTGGGTATCTCTTCTTCATGTCCTCCTCATCTTCCCAAGTACCTTCCTCAATGAACTGATTTCTCCATAGAACTTTGACTAATGCTACTTCTTTGGTCCTGAACTTGCTAATCTGCCGATCTAGAATTTGAACAGGAATCTCTTCATAAGATATGATAACCTTAATACCAATGTCTTTTGTAGGTATGATAAGTGAAGGATCACCTATACACTTCTTCAAAATAGAAATGTCAAACACTGGATGAACTACGACTAACTCCTGCGGTAGTTCCCACTCATAGGCTACATTACGAATCCTCTTGGATATCCTATAAGGACCAATATATCGGGGACTAAGTTTTCCCTTCTTACCAAATTTGATAACACCCTTCATGGGTGAAACCTTCAAGTATACCTAGTCATCTACTTCAAACTCTAGGTCTCTTCTTCTAACATTAGTGTAGGACTTCTGAGCACTCTGTGTTATTTTCATCCTCACTTGAATGACCTTCACTTTCTCCATAGCTTCATGAACCAAATCTGGTCCTATCAAACCAGCTTCACAAACCTCACACCATCCAATAGGATATCTGCATCTTCTCCCATAAAGAGCCTCATACGCAGCCATTTGGATGCTAGAGTGGTAATTGTTGTTATAAGCAAATTCAATGAGAGGTAGGTGATAATCCCAATTACCCTTGAAATCAATCGCACAAGCCTTAAACATATCTTCTAAAGACTGAATAATGCGTTCTACTTGACCATATATCCGAGGATGAAAAACAATACTCAAGTTTACCTTTGAACCCAAGCTTTTTTTAAATGACTTCAAAATTTGTGCACCTCTATCTGATATAATCAAAACTTGAACTCTATGAAGTCTGACTACCTCTTGGATATTTAACTTAGCATAATCGTCTGCTGAATAATGGTCTTTACTGGCAAAAAGTGGGTTGATTTTGCCATTCTATCAACAATCACCGAAATAAAATCATGCTGGCTGCGAGACCATGGAAAACCTATACTGAAGTCCATATTAATCATCTCCCACTGGCTGCGAGACCATGGAAAACCTGGCCTCTGGTGCTCTACTCTAACTTGTTGACAATTCCGACATTTAGCAACGAACTCAGCAATACCTTTCTTCATACTATTCCACCAATATACTTCTCTCAAATCACGATACATCTTTCTGGAACACGGATGGATAGAATATCTGGAGCTATGAGCTTCCTCTATAATCCTCTCTTGAAGTTCATCCACCCTTGGCACACTCAACCTACCTTGATACATTAATACACAATCTCCCCCTTGTTCAAAAGCCACTAGTTTTTTGCTTATGAACATTTTCCTTCAATTCAAGCAAAATAGGATCTTGGTCTTGTTTCTCTTTAACTTCGGACACTAAAGATGATTCATTCCCATTCATCACCACTACTCCTTCTGTGGAATCCATTAGTCGAACTCCTAATCGTGCAGGTCTGTATACATTCTTCGCTAACTCTCTCTTTTCTTCGTCCATATGAGCGGTACTACCCATAGACAACCTGCTCAAAGCATCAGCAACCCCATTAGCCTTACCTAGGTGATAGAGAATACTCATATAATAATCCTTCAGTAACTATAACCACCTCATTTGTCTGAGATTAAGCTCTTTCTAACTAAACACATACTGAAGACTCTTGTGATCGGTGAACACATCCACATGAACACCATAAAGATAATGACGCCATATTTTCAAAGAAAATACTACGGCAGCCAACTCTAGATCATGGGTTGGGTAATTCTTATCGTGATCTTTATGCTGTCTGGTGGCATAAGCAATAACTTTACCATTCTGCATTAACACACAACCCAATCCAACTCTGGATGCATCACAATAGACAACAAAACCTTGCGTATCTTCTAGTAAGGTCAATATTGGGAAGTTGTCAACCTAAATTTAATTCATGAAAGCTTTACTCACAAGCTTCAAACCATTGAAACTTCACTATTTTCTGACTTAACTTTGTCAAAGGAGATGAAATAGATGAGAACTCTTCGACGAACCTTCTATAATATCAGGCCAACCAAAAGAAACTCCTAATATCTATTGGAGATGTGGGTCTAGGCCAATTCTACACTACTTCTATTTTTTTAGTATCAACTCTAATCCTATCACGGAAACAATGTGGCCTAAGAATGCCACAGACTCGAGCCATAACTAACACTTAGAGAATTTAGCATACAAATCTCTATCCTTTAGAGTTTGGAGAACTATTCTGAGATGGCTAGCATAATCTTCATCATTCCTTGAATAGATTAGTATGTCATAAATATATACGATAGCAAACATATCTAAATAAAGATTGAATATTCTATTCATGAGGTCCATGAATGCTGTAGGCGCATTGGTCAAACTAAAGGATATTACTAGGAACTCATAATGACCATAACGGGTCCTGAAAGTTATCTTTGGAATATCACATTCCCTTACTCTTAACTGGTGGTAGCCTAATCTGAGGTCTATTTTCAAAAAATAAGTGGCACCGTGAAGTTGATCGAATAGATCATCAATTCTCGGAAGAGGATACTTATTATTGATAGTAACCTTGTTCAACTGATGGTAATCTATACACATTTTACGAGAACCATTCATCTTTCTCACAAATAGGACCGGAGCGCCCCAAGGTGAGATACTTGGTTGAATAAACCCTTTCTCTAGGAGATCTTTCAACTCTTTTAACTATTCTGGTGCCATTCTATATGACGGAATAGAGATAGGACGAGTATCGGGAAGAATATCTTTGCCAAAGTCTATTTCTCTCTCAGAAGGGACTCCGAGAAGATCATCTGGAAAGACTTTTGGAAACTCATTAACAACTGAAATTGACTGAATAAGTGGTGTCTCAACACTAGAGTCATTAACTCGGACTAAGTGATAGACACAACCCTTGGAAACGAACTTTCTCGCCTTAAGATACGAAATAAAATGACCATTGGACACTGCTTAACTACTCCTCCAGTCAACAACTGGCTCATTAGGAAACTGAAACTTAACAACTCGAGTTCTACTATAAATTGAGGAATAAAAGGAATGAAGCCAGTCCATACATAGAATGATATCAAAATCTGCCATCTCTAACTAAACTAAATAAGCCATGGTATTGTTGTGATTGAAGGAAATGGTACAATCATGATAAACTCTTTATTAACGTTTCAAACACACCTAATCTAATTCTAGGTGCAAACGATCGTTAGTCAGTATAAAACCCAACAATTGAGGGGGTCGAATGGTACATGTTCAAATTGAATTAAGAGATACAAATCTGATCTAACTAGTTATAAAAATAGAAATTATTAAAAAAATACGTGCGACAAATAATAAGGGGTGACTTTAAATATCATATGGGAAATTTTTGGTTTCCAAATATCAACAACCATGAAGTCGCAAACAATTTGAAAAAACAATGAGAGGAATTCTCGGGATGTGAGAGATTATAGGAAAAATTTGTTATATGGGTAATTCAAACTACTAATTAATAGGTAAATATCAGTGGGTAGGCTACACTATATTTGAAATAGCTTTCTCTCGAACAACTATTCCGCTTCAAGTGATTTCTCTCGAACATCAACAAGCAGAGCAATTAACAACAAACCATAACCTTAATACATCTTCTCTTTCGAGCAAGATGAGTAGGATTGGATTTAGGATTCACTCTCTCTAGCTGAACCCAAATCAACCAAATACCTACAAATCATTAATCAAAATCTGTGGTTCAAAAACCTCTCTCTCGAGCAAGCTAACAACACAAAATTAGAACTGCATTTGCAACTACAATTCATAAATTAAACCTCAGCTAATGATTAAACCCACTTCCATATAGCATTTAAACTAGTAATTAACAATACCCACAAACTAATTCAACCCATAATCACATGATCACACCCTAAGAATTGGGGTTTTAGCCAAACATCATAAAAGAGTCAAAACAATTACCAAATCGATTAGCCATCAACTGGGTAAGATTAATTTGGTCTTTAAAATGCTTCTATTTGAAGAATATTCAAAACCCACTTGCAAAATCTTCAAATTGAATCTCTCAAGTTCTTCAAAACTCTCAAAACTATAGAGAGAAAAATGTTCTAAACTAGAGATCATTACCAAGTTTAATGTTTAAAATCTAATTTATAGTTGCCAAAAATAAGCCACGAAGGGCCATTAGGGGAAGTAAGTTAGGTTTGCCGAACCACTAGGCGAACCGCCCAATGCTCTCTTTTATCGCCTTTTTGCTTTGGCATTCAATATCCTCGAGTCCTGTAACTTTGGGCGATCTCTCTTTGCATCGCAAAACTACTCGGCGATTCACCGACTACTCTTTTTCTATCACCAACTTGGTTTCTTCCCACACAGTTGGCACACTGGAACTTTAGGCGGTCAACTTAGCCACTCTACGATTCGCCAAATGCTCATGGCGATCCTCAAGCTCGCCTTTCTTTACTTCTTCAGTTTGTTTTGTTCTTTTTTGCCTGTTAGTGTCCTTGCTTTGATCCTCAATCCATATACCTGAAAATCAAGGCTTTAACATCAGTCTATGGCGCAAATTAAGCATTTGAGGACACTAAACCTATATAAAAAAACCCCAAATGAGTCTAAATCTCGGACATATCAACTCTCACAGCTAGAATAAACCGTCATGACCCAAGGGTACACCTTAGATGTAACATGGCGTACTCGACCGCGAAGGGTTCTCATTCAATCCACTTAGCATAGCATAACATAAGATAATAGAAAAGTGCAGAATTTTATCACATTCTTTGAATACAATCAAAGTCTCATAAAACAAAGAGGAAGTCCTTAACACTTTCTGTCAAACCATCTAACACAACTTTGAATAGCTCTTGGGACACAACCCATACAATAGTCTAAAACATAAAAGAAAGTCATAAAGGAAAGGATGGCTTTATTCTCGATGCTATGAGGACTGACCAATTTCGACTCATTGGTCCTTCTAAGAACCTAGCCTTAAACATGGAACTCAAGATCGGCGGATCCTACATTTGATAACAAAGTAGGCAAGAGTGTGTGTTAGTACAAAATGTACTAAATATGATAACTAGAATAACATCATAAGAGCATAACATAAGGGCTAGTCAACATAAGATATATGCCATACTCACAAGAGATACTTCATAAAACATAAACTATAGGCATAAGAGACAATAACATAGTCATAGGCATAATCTTCAACATAGGCATAATATAAAAATTAGTCAATCCTTAATCCTTCGTATCACAAGAAAACTATTTCTGAAGTAACCTCAAAGCATACTTTTGCAATGCATGAATGAGATCCCATAGTCCCACCCACACTAAGTATCACTTTAGGTAATCATAATCATACTCACCATCCTTCGATCTTATCCTTAGATTACTTCTCATTAACAAGGAAATCTTCACCTTTGGTCCAACATATCATGGAAGGCAACTATAGCAACACTGCAAGCTAAGCATACAACATATAAGAGAACACTTCATAAGTAACTTCAAGTCATACTTGTATAATACATGGATAAAACCCCATAATCCTACCCATACTAAGTACCACTTTAGGCTATCATACATAAATGATTACTATTCATCATTTCTAGACTACCAAGGAATAGCACCCTATTAAGCTAGACCAAGCTACCAAAGGAATAGCATTATACTAGGCTAGACTATGATACCATGGAAGGCATACTATCATGCAAGTCCAAGCTATATAAGGAAGGGCACAAGTTCTCCATCCTAGCTATCATGAAATGGTCTTGGACCAACTAAGTCATGCTATCTTGAAAGTATTCTATGATACTAACTCAAGCTAACCTTAGGAAGGGTATGATTTGTTAATCCAAGGCTACCATGATATGGTCTTGGCCTAACAAATCCATGATATCATGCAAGTATTCTATGATTCTAGTTCAAGATACATTAGAGAAGTACTATGGTTCAATCGAAGGCTACCATAAGAACTCCTAACTCAAGCTACCAAGCATGGTCTTGTCTTACCAAGTCAAGATATCCATGAAATAGTCTAGTGTTACCAAGTCAAGTTATCCATGAAATTATCTAGTCTTACCAAGTCAAGTTATCCATGAGGGGAGCTGATGTCACAACTGCAAGCTATTATAGTCTAACATGCTTTGATTCATTTTAGGTGAGCAAACCTTTCACCCTAGAATTATTCTATGTGAGAAACCCTATAACATCATGTTCATTATGTCTTCATCAGAATAGCCTTTCAATCAACACATCTACATATCATAATCATAGACACTTCACTCTCAAAGTGTTCATAATGCATTTACATAGGTTCAATATGAAGATGCATAATCTCATACTTTCATAATCTAGGTCATGTGGGTAAAGTCCTTCCACCATAACTCTATATCGAATAATCTACCATTATCATACAAGCTTCACTCTTAAATCCTTAACATACATAATTCATCATATTGGCTTTACTTTCAAACCCTAGTAATCACCATTCATGACTACAAACCTTACTCTCAAAGCTTTACTTCTTACAATTATCATACATACCTAGATTACGAGGTATTCTTGTCACATATTTCGTTCTTAAGCAATTATACTCATATACCGTCATAAAGATTCAGTCTCAATCATTGCTAGTCATGATACATCATATACTATGATCTAATTCAATTCATGTCTACTTTGTTTTATTCTTGAACAGTTACTACGCATATCATCAATTCTAGAAGATCATGTATGAATCCTCAATTTCCTTTCACAAGGCATAAACCCACATTACTTCAATTTCATCAATTAACTAGGGCTAGCCATAGAAAACATGTAATATCATCATAATAACATTATTCACTACTAAATAAATCATAAACAAGCAATATCCACTCAATTGGATTCATACTCAACTTAACCCACAATATTGGAAGGAACCCTAACTTCAATTAGGGATTTCATCTACACAATAGGGGGAGTTCTAGGGGGATCCATGAATGGAAGAATCCATGGATGAATAAGCTATCATACCTTGATTATAAATCCCTACAAATCTTGCAACAATGGAGTCTTGACTTGACCTAGCTTGATTCTATTCTTCTTTCTCACTTTCTAGAGAGAGAATTTCTTGGAGGGAATTGGGTTTCTTTGGTGAATTGAAATAATGACTGGGATAAATGTATGTAGGGTCTAATATCTTTATATAGGTGGTCTAAACTAATATAAAATGACATCACTTAACGCATAACTAATTCCAGAATGTTCCACTAACCCTTCACTAACAGACCTTGATGGACCACACTGCCTCACCCACGAGACCACTCCCACGGGTAGTGGGTGGACCCACGGGGAGTGCATGTCCTCCGTGGGTGGATTTACTGGAACATGGTTTTGAGCCGTTGACCCACAAACCCTCAGCTACGGGGCATGGGTCACCCTACGGAGCGTGAGTCCTTCACGTAAGTGGGCTGTTTTTTGGTAAATTTTAGGGCATTCCTAGGGTCCTTCTCAAGGACCCTTGGTTGGTCCTTGGGGAGTGGTACCTTGACGTTCTAACCCTCAACCTTTCATTCTACGTACGGGAGGTTATATTAATGACTCTAAACCTCATGTAAGGCTCTAATTTAGACTACTAATTTCTGGGTGTTACAATATCTCCCCCTTGGGAACATTCTTCCTCGAATGACAATTCTAAACACCTCTTGAAGGAAACGACTCAAGAATAGTAGCCCATCATGCATGCAACACATTTAAATGCACATAACTAAGGAGGAAAACTTCAACTACAAGCTTAACATACTCAATGCAACACAAGGAAATAGAAACTACATCTAACAATCCTTAATGCAGGAAATCCTCATAACTAGTCATGTTCAAAGAGGTACTACCATCTCCTAGCCATAACATGTTCAACATGCACTTCATGGAGCTCATATGCAATTTACTCTAAAAAAAACATTCATTTAAGGAGAAATATCTCAACTCCTATCTAAGGCATGCTCATCTATTCATCTCATCAAGTCTATATGCAACTCATACTAATGCATTATAACATGAGGAAAATCTATCATATAAACTCATCTTCACAAGTTTTCATGAACATGCATAACATAAGGAAATCATGTTAAAATATCTAAACACACATGACTCCAAAACATAATACAAACTAAGAGGTACTTCTCATCTCAAGCTAAAGGAGGAATAAAAGTAAAAGATAAGGATATCGGGACATCTTACTGGCCTCGGCCCCCCAACTAGCACCCTCACCTCAAACCCTCACTAAAAGGTCACTCCTTAACACTTTCATGGAAGCAACTTTCTTGACCTTCTATTTATTAACTTGTCAGTCTAAGATCTCATATGGCTTTAAAAAATGGGGACTAAGCTTTCCAAACTCACAACACCTCTCAAGGTGAGAATTTCTAGCAACCCAAATCATGAACATCAAGAACATCCCACGACCTTACAATATAAGAACATCATCTCCTACTTGGGAGTAAGCCTATACTATAATACCTCGAAAACAAGACCTAGAAAAAAATTTCAAAAATTTACCAGAAGCAATGAACCACAGCAGGGTTCACGGACCGTGACAGGGACCAAGGTTCGTTGAACTGCCTGTAGTGGGAAGTTGTACTCCACCAGGCCCATGAGTCAGACCACGGGACACTTTACGGGCCATGGTCTTGATGACGAGTTGTGGTGGCGTTCATAAAGCTTAACCACTAAACCCTCAGACTTGACCCAAACCTAGCCCTTACACCCCCACGCCTAAGTGAGAACCACGAGGACCTTCACGGTCCATGGTCATCCACATGATTTGTGGGAGGGCCCGTAGAAGCCTAGCCAGTGGACCCCAAATCCTAAGCAACCAGACCTCTGCCCAAGTGAGGACCACGAGGACTTACATGGTCCGTGGTCCCTCACACGGGGCGTGGTAAGTCTCATGTGATAGATCCACAGATCAATAGTCACTAGAGCACAGACCACGACCGATCCGACGTCCCGTGGTCCCTTTCATAGTCTGTGGAAGTGGCCGTGGTAAACCCCATCTGCAATTTAAGTTAGGGTCTTTTAGTCTTTTTCTAGTTCGTTAGAACCCTAAACTACGTCGTTTTAACCCTAAATTACGTGGTTTTGGTTAGTTTTAGCCTATAAACTTAACTAGAACTTACCTAAGCTAAATCTTTCATCAAAACATAGAAATTTAAAGCGTAGAGAGAATAAAGAGGCGACAAAACCCTAGATCAAGATGCAACAAGTTTCCTCCAGTTCCAGCCCTAAAGTCGAAGGGTTTCCCCGTGGAGGTCGTCACCAGGTTTGTGGAATTTCACTAGTGGGTTCTTTTCACCTATTAGGTCCCTAAAATTCAATTAGATTCTTGATTCCCTTAATATAACTATACGTAGGGTTTCTAGAACCTCAAAAGATTATCATGAATTAGTTATTTACATGTTCCAAATAATATTATCATGATATTAGTTAGTATTGGTTTTCGATATTTCTCTTGTATTAAAACTCTCAGATTTGATATATTCAGTTTTAGAATGAGTATTCCCCATCATTTTTGTTTTCATGATATTTAAGCTTCTGCATCAGTTATTATTATTCTTAGTATGCTCATGTCATCCAAGTAGGGTTAAATTAGGGTCACTTATGATTCTTAGTATTACTTTATTTCTTGTATGAATTTCAGAACCTTAGCTATGTATTTCTTTAGTTCTTGAATTACACATGCTAGATCAGATATTTTAGTATTTCAGATAGAGATGCCTTAGTTTTGAATGTGTCATTATCAATATAGTAATGTGCATTCTTAGTCTGCATGTAAGTTTTGAGCTATCTAGTATGTTACAGAAATTCAGTCATAATGTGTTAATCATTTAATCTATTGGGAGTAGCATAACACCGAGTTGGACTAGGGTCAGTTACCCATATAGTCCCAGAACTACGAGCCACGTAGGTTGTCAGTCCCCTCTGTGGGCATCATTTTAGTGATCACGCCACATGCCTCTATACCTTTGGCCGGGTGTATTGGGTCCTCTCGATAAGGCGTATACATCGGACTCCACATTTAACTCATGTGGTTTTACTATCAGTTATTAGTAGCGCCCACAGTTCAGTCAGACTCCATTGCATTGATCTCATATCAGTATAGTCATTCAGTCTTAGCATGTTATAAATTTGGTCATTTCATTCAAATACTTCAACATTCAGTATCTATATCATGTTCATTTAATATCAATTCTTTATTGCTTGTCAAATTATACGTTTATTTCAGCTTTACTCTATGATGCATGCTCATTACCTTTCAAGTACTGACGTATATTCTGTGCTACATCTTCTCGTGATGTAGGTTCAGGTTCACAACATCCAGATCACACTTAGATCGGTTCCCGACATCAGTGGTTAGTCCTCATTCTCAGAGGACAATAGTCATGTTATTTACTTTTGTATTTCAGTCTTTTAGTTTCTTTTTTGTTAGATTTAACTGGGGCATGTCCTAGCACTTCTAGTCAGTTAGAAGCCATTAAACACATATAGTTAGATTCAGTTTAGTATTGGAGTTTGATATTTCTCTTGTATTAAAACTCTTAGATTTGATATATTCAGTTTTAGAATGGGTATTCCCTATCATTTTTGTTTTCATGATATTTAAGGTTCAACATCAGTTATATTATTCTTAGTATGCTCATGTCATGCCAGTAGGGTTAGCTTGGGGCCACTTGTGATCCTAGGTCCCGTGTCTGCGTCTCAGGGGTAGCCCTGGGTGTGACAAACTTGGTATCAGAGCACTAGGTTAAAGTGTCCCAGGATGTCTGAAAGGTCACGCTAGGTAGAGTTATTTTCATGGGTGTGTAGTGCGCACCACATCTAATGAGAGGGAATGTAGAAAGTTATTTAAGAAATAATCTTCATTTTATTGTTACTATTATCGTGCGTGAGGTATGATCAAATTCCTTTCTTACTCGACGTTTTACGTTTCAGTGATCATGCCTGCTCGTAGAGCTATTGCCAGGAATGCAAATGATAGGAACACAAATGCAGCTCTTCTAGTCCTAGATCAAGAAGTTTCGAATCCAGAGTTACATAACGCCATTAAGATGTTGGATCAGAGTGTGGCCAACCAGAACAATCAAGGTCAGGCAGGTGCTAATGTTGGGTAAAGTACAGCCATAGTGCGAGAATTTGTTAGGATGAATCCACCAGAGTTCTTAGGATCACAGATTGGTGAGGATTCGCAAAACTTCATTGATGAGGTCAAGAAGATCTTTGAAGTGATGCAGGTAACTAGGAATGATCGGGTTCAATTAGCATCTTACCAACTCAATGATGTGGCTCATATCTGGTATACTCAGTGGAAAGAGAACAGGGGTACGAATGCTGCTCCTATCACTTGGGATTGCTTTAGTGAGACCTTTATGGATAGGTTCTTCCCAAGAGAGTTAAGAGAGGCAAAAGCTCAGGAATTTATGAACTTAAGGCAAGGTAGCATGATAGTCCAAGAGTACGGTCCCAAGTTTACCCAACTCTCTAGGTATGCTCGTCACATGGCTGTTGATTCCAGGGCCCTGATGAATAAGTTTCTATATAGAGTATCACACTTGGTGAAGACAAAGTGTAGAAATGCCATGTTACTAGAAGATATGAGTATCTCTACGCTCATGACTCACGCTCACCAGGTTGAGGGTGATAAGCTTAGGGAATAGTCCAAGGAGAATAAGACGGCTATGACCGGCAACTATGACTATTCTCAACAAAAATTGGGTGGTGGAAATCGCTCACAGTTTCAGAAAAATTTTCAGCTCCAGCACCTTTATCAGCTAGTGTTCCATCTTCCAAGTTCCGTAATGATCAGAAGGGTAGGGCATCAAGCTCTAAGATTCAAGGTAGTATTTCAGGCACCAAAACTTACCCAACTTGTCCTAAGTGTGGTAAGAAACATCCGGGTGAGTGCCTTGCAGGAAATGAAGGATGCCTTGGGTGTGGTTAGTCTGGTCACCGGTTAAAACATTGTCCTTCTAGACAGGGTCAAAAAGGTAACAATGGTAAAGCTCCGTCCACAACTTCAGCAGCACTAGTAGGTCGCCTGACTCAACAAGGTAACTCATCTGGTACAGGTGGTGGATAGCACCAAAACATCTTGTATGCTCTTCAGGCTCGGTAGGATCAGGAAGACTATCCACATGTAGTCACTAGTACCTTACGAGTCTTTGACTCAGATATTTATGCTTTGTTATATCCAGGGGCTAATTTTTCCTTTGTAACTCCTTATATAGCAGTCAAATTCGATGTTAGTCCAGAAACTCTTCTAGAACCTTTATCAATCTCTACTCCAGTCGATGACCCAGTTATAGCTAGACGGTTATACAGAAATTGCCTTGTCACGGTCTACTAGAAAGTCACTTTAGCAGATCTTGTAAAGTTAGAAATGGTAGACTTGGATGTCATTATAGGCATGGATTGGTTATATTCATATTCTACCTCAGTCGATTGTAGAAATAGGATTGTTCATTTTCAGTTTCTAGACAAACGAATCTTAGAATGGAAGGGTAGTAGCATAGCACCTATGGGTCGATTCATTTCTTACCTTAGGGCCAGAAAAATGATCTCTAAGGGTTATCTCTATCATCTAGTTCGGGTTACGGAGTCAAGCTCTAAAACCCCAACTCTTGAGTCAGTTCCTGTAGTAAATGAGTTTCCAGAAGTGTTTCCAGAAGATCTTCCTGAAGTTCCTCCTGAAAGGGAAATCGACTGTGGAATTGATCTCCTTCCAGATACCCAGCCTATTTCTATTCCTCCTTACAGAATGGCTCCAGCAAAGCTTAAGGAATTGAAAGAGCAGTTGAAAGACCTTCTAGATAAGGGCTTCATCAGACCTAGTGTATCCCCATGGGGTTCTCCAGTGTTGTTCGTGAAGAAGAAAGATGGTTCTCTCAGAATGTGCATTGACTATAGGCAGTTGAACAAGGTCACAATCAAGAATAAGTTTCCCATCCCCAAGATTAATGACTTTTTTGACCAACTTCAAGGTGTTAGTAATTTCTCAAATATAGACCTCAGATTGGGTTATCATCAACTCAAAGTCAGAGATAGTGACATTCTGAAGACAACCTTCAGAACTCAGTATGGTCATTATGAATTTCTAGTTATGTCAATTGGACTAACCAATGCTCTTGCAGCTTTCATGGATTTGATCAAAAGATTCAAGCAGTACTTGGACATGTTTATTATCATCTTTATTGATGATATCCTCATTTACTTCAGGAATGAGGAAGAACATGTGAATCATTTGTGGATTGTTCTGCAAACTCTCAAAGATCGCCAGTTATTCACTAAGTTTAGCAAATGTGAATTTTGGTTCTAATCCGTTGCTTTCCATGGTTACATTGTGTCTAGCGAAGGGATCTGAATGGACTCCCAGAAAATAGAAGCAGTGAAACTAAGCTTTAAATGGAAATAAGTTCCCTCTCGGGCAACTTACCCCGTTTCAAATCCGTTCCTCTCGGACACCCATTTGCCGCATGAACACCAGCCTACGCCTTACCGCACTCACTCTCTCGTGCTGAGTGTTAGGATATGGGACTAGGGCTCACCCTCTCGGGCAGAACCTCAAGTAGACCCACTCCTTAGGCCATCAGTCTAGTGATCTTGGTTTCGCGACCTCCCTCTTGAGAAAGCCAAAAACACATGAGTGTCTTTGTATTTGCAACTACAAACCCTTCAGATTAAACCACAACCACTAGGTGTATTCACCATTAAACTACATCTAACCTATCAGCAAGCAAGACCTAACAATAATATCAACACATATTTGCTAAATCACACCCCAAGAATGGGGTTTTAGCCACACATCAAGAAATAACAAAATACACCTAAAATGATAGTAAAATCAAATGGGTATAAGGAATTAAACCTTAATTTAAGCAAAGGAAGAAGAATAGAGAAGACCCACTTAAAACTTGGGGAAGAAGAAATCATTTCTTCAAGTTCTTAAAAACCCTCTCCAAATTTGAGAGAAAAATATCTAAAAAGTACTATTCTATTCTAGAAATTAAAATAAAAGTTCGACCCTTAAAAATAATAATAAGTTCAGTATTTATAGACTTCAAAAAATAACGTTGGCGGATCTTTCGGTGAAGTTAGTCGAAGTCACCGAATGACTTCGATGACTCGCCCTTCGCTTGTCTCATAGCCGTTTCGTGCTTGCCTTCAGCACCTTAACGTTCTGGACCATTGGGCGGTATAGCACTACTTCGCAAAACTATTCGGTGGAGCGCCGATTGCTCCTTTCATCGCCTTTTTTATCCTTTTTCTTTAGGGCTTCGCGTACTGGATCAAAGGGCGGAGTAAATCCTTTCGGCGAATCGGCAAGTATGCTTGGCAATGCTCGGGTTTCAGCTTCATTGTTCTTTTCAGCCTTTTTGTTTCTTTTTCCGCCTAAGTGTCTAGGCTTTCACTAAAACATCAAATACATGAAACTTAAGAGTTTTCATCAGATATTGAGGTAAAATAAGCATTTGAGGACACTATTTCTAT